>NC_142868.1:39544127-39697093 GCF_051225735.1 Oryctolagus cuniculus | reverse complement strand
CATTAATCATGGATACAGTTCCAGAATTTCTAGCAGAAAACATCTATACAGTAGGCTCAATCAATGCTGATTGAATATATGAACTAATGAAAGGATGTCTGATGGCAATGTGCAAGAATGTTCATAAACTTGGCCGGCGCCGCGGCTCAATAGGCTAATCCTCCGCCTGCGGTGCCAGCACACCGGGTTCTAGTCCCGGTCGGGGCGCCGGATTCTGTCCCGGTTGCCCCTCTTCCAGGCCAGCTCTCTGCTGTGGCCCAGGAGTGCAGTGGAGGATGGCCCAAGTAATTGGGCCCTGCACCCCATGGGAGACCAGGATAAGTAGCTGGCTCCTGCCATTGGATCAGCGCGGTGTGCCGGCCGCAGCGCGCCAGCCACGGAGGCCATTGGAGGGTGAACCAACGGCAAAGGAAGACCTTCCTCTCAGTCTCTCCTTCTCACTGTCCACTCTGTCAAAAAATAAAATAAAAAAAATTAAAAAAATTAAAATTAAAAAAAATTAAAAAAAGAATGTTCATAAACTGGAAAGTATAAGAATCGGGACTTCCCTGAAGCTGGGTTGCTCGGCACTACTCCTTCTGATGGGCATATATGTCTAGAAACGAGTGAATTCCAGAGGAATCTGTGACTAAAAATAGTCAGGAACTGATAATTAGCGTGTGCGTTAGAGATATCCTTTGTTATCTCCAGAAATTTCCTTTTTGGACTCTTCCCAGATTGTACTTCTGCCAAATTTCTCAGCTTTTGAGAAAAAAGGTATTGCTATGACCTTTAGTTTGGATTCATAATAATTCATAATTTTTCATATTGTGCAAACTAAGTTTCTTCTTACACACAAATCCTGCCAATCCCTCTGTCGCATCTCCCCTTTTAACAAAGCTGTTGCAGTGTTACATGGGCACGCAAAGTGTTCTCCTACTTGCTGTTCTGGATCCCTTGTTGTTTCTGCTACTGTTTTTTGATCTTATTATCCTTGTGGAAAGGCAGCCCAAACTCTCCAAATTGGTTGGATGCAGGAAAAAACAGGATGTTTTTGTGCATTCCTCTTTTCCTCTTTCATTTGAAAGAAACATTATATTCTTATCATACATCAAGTGTCCCCTAAAATGACTCTATACTCAAATACTAATTTTCTGTTATAAGTTTTATTGTTTTACCCATTAATTTTATATCCCTTAAAAGCTTGCAATGTGGTGCAAAGAAGGCATAGATGATAAATTTTTCTAAGAAGCATATAGGATAGTCTTTTGTAATTCTAAATACTTTTAGTATTTTGCATGTAATAATCATATTTTTAGTAAAAATTCACACTACATTAGCACTTCTTACGTGCCAGGCATGCTTCTTCGCATTTTTATATACATCAATGTATTTAATTTTCACCATAAGCCTGGGTGTACTCTTGGTATTCCTGCTTTCCTAGAGGAAACTGCAACAAAAACCCAGAGATGAAACAACCTGCTAGCAAACATATATTTGTTGGGAAGAGGTTTGGCACAGTGTACCCCTCTGCATCCTGCATCCCTTATCAGAATACATAGCTCCAAGTCTTAGTTCCCATTCCCATTTCAGCTTGCTGCTAAACTAGAATAATGGATGCAACAGACAGGGCAAAAGGTTAACAAAAAACATTTTTGGGGTCTGGTGCTGTGGCGTAGTATGTTAAGCCTCTGCCTGTGGCACCGGCAGTCCATATAGATGCCAGTTTAAGTCCCAGCTGCTCTACATCTGATCCTGCACGCTACTAATGTGCCTGGGAAAGCAGTGGAGGGTGGCCCAACTGCTTGGGCCTCTGCCCCTATAAGGCAGACAGGGATGAAGCTCCTGGCTCCTGCCTTTAGATTGGCCCAGCTCTGATCGTTGTGGCCATCTGGGAAGTGAACCAGTGGGTGGAAGACCTCTCTCTCTGTCTCTCCCTTTCTCTGTCTGTAACTTTGCCTCTCAAATAAATAAATAAATCTTAAAAAAAAAATGGTTAAAAGTAAAGGACTTCAACCACCAGTTAGTAAAATAATTACACCAATAGGAGAATGAGCAAATGACTTGAACATACTATTGTTTGCTAACATACAAATAGGAGACAGTGTGATGGCTCAGGTCCTGGGGTCTCTGCCATTCATCTGGGAGATCTGTTGAATTTGTGGCCCCTGGCCTGACTGGACCCAATTCTTGCTGTTGTGGGTCTATGGGAAGTGAACCAACAGATATGTCTTTATGTCTTTCCTTTCTCTTTATCTCATTGCCTTGCAACTAAAATTTTTAAATAAATAATTAATTAAAAATAAGCATGTATTTCTTGAATAAAATTATGTCAATAATTAAAATTAAAAAATGAACCAAGATGTTATTATGAATCCAAAACACAAAATATCTGGTATTTCATTTAATGCCATATAAAATCCCAGGAGGAAAAGAATGCTATGGCATGCAATAGTCAGAAATAAGTTCTAAATTATGATTATGTGAGCACTGAAGTATGGATAAGGTTTGACATTGCCATTAAGAAAAAGGAATAAATAACAAAAAATAAATGACTGTGAGTTTGTATTAACCTTTTCCAAATATCTTACACTTATTATTTAAATTAAAACTCAAATTATCATTCTGTAGTAGGTCATATTATTATCCCCATTTTGGAGAAGAAAGACTGAAGCTCAGAGTGAGAAAATACATTAGTCAGTATCACAGTCCGATTATGCAGTGAGGAATATCCAAACCAGCAGCCTGCTTACAGAGTCCCACTCAACCACTGCACATGGATCCTCTCGCGGAGGAAGAATATTTCAATTGGTTGGGAGTCATAGGTAAGACAAATAGGTGTGCACGCACACACACACACACACATCATGAAAGAAAGGGAGAAACATCCTGTTCAAATAGCCCAAAATACTGAAATGTGACACCCTAAAACAATAGCAGTAACCACGTCTATTTACAATATTGTTGTCAGACTTTATAAAATAAGAAAATTTATCTTTCAAATATACCCATATAATTGTCTGTGGTTATAAGCCATCATACTAGATCCTGTTCTCAATAACTTTTGGTACACATAAATACCTGCCAGGCAGGCAGGGGATGGAGAAAGAATTTCTGGGATCAGAAATCAGCCAGTCCCTTCGAATGGCCCCAGCTGAGAGCTTTTTATCCTGCAGTGGATCCTCTGTTACACACAAGCTGGGATGTGAACTGAACTGGTTGGGACTCTGTACCCAGTTTAATTTCTTCTTCATTATACCTTACTGAATTGACAGTAATTGAACCTGTCTAATTGTTATCAACGGACATCTCAGAACCTCAAAATTCTTATTATTCTTTATTACTGAAATATCCATAACAGTGTCTCAAGGCTTTCCGGGAATACTGTGTTGCTCAGAAACTGTAAGCTATACCTGAGCCCTTTGATTGTTCTAGCTGTTATAATAAAAACTAATCTCAGTGTCACATCTACAAAAAGAAATGTCCATGGGGATTAAATGACATAGTTTCCTGCTGCTGTTGTAACAAATCAACACACACTGTAAAACTCTTTTGATTTTGTAGTGAGTCCCCTGGGTAATCCAGGAGACTCTCCCCACCTCAAAATGCTTAATTTATTCAAATTCACAAAGTTCCTTTTGCCATGAAAGGTAATGTGTTCACTGATCCATGGATTAAAATGGACGCCTTTGGGAGGCCATCACTCTGCCTAACAGAAATAATAAAAACAAAACAAGCAACAAACAAAAAGAAAATGTTCACAGAAATGTATATGTCTTGGGATAGTGAAAATACTGGATAGATGGACACAGATGAAGAAATAACAGATAAAAGGCTGACAGACTTTAAAACATTTCAAAAATCTGAACACATTGGAGAATTGCACTACATTTTAGAAAACAATGGGAAAATGAAACCTAGAGTAACTGACACAGCAGACAGGGCAAAAAGTTAATGGATAACATTTTTTACTAAAAATAAAGGAGTTCAACAATCAGTTAAAAATAATTATGCCCATAGAAGAATGAGCAAAAAAAAAAAAAAAAAAACTGAACAAACTACTGTTTTTTTAAAGATTTATTGTATTTATTTGAAAGGCAGAGTTACAAAGCGAGGTGGAGACAGAAAGGTCTTCCATCTGCTGGTTCTCTACCCAGATGGTGCCAATAGCCAGAGCTGCGCTGATCGGAAGCCAGGAGCCAGGAGCTTCTTCAGGTCTCTCATGTGGGTGCAGGGCATTAAGGACTTGGGCCATCTTCTGCTTTCCCAGGCCATAGCAGAGAGCTGGATCAGAAGTGGAGCAGCCGGGACTAGCACTGGCATCCATTTGGGATACCGGCGCTTCAGGCCAGGGCTTTAACCCACTGCGCCACAGTGCTGGCCCCCAAACTACTGTTTTTAAAACAAGACAAACTCAAGAAGCCAACAATCATAAAAAAGATTCAGGCTAATTAGTTAACATACACACACACACACACACACAGGTTCAAGAAAAATGTGATTTTTCCTTATCACATTAAAGATGATAATAAAAATTAAATTGACTGAGGCTGGCATTGTGATTTAGCAGGTAAATCTACTGCTTTGATGCCCGCATCTCATATGGGTGCCTGTGATATCTGGCTGTTCAACTTCCAATCCAGCTCCCTGCTAATTGCCTAGAAAAGCAGTAGAAGATGGCCCAAGGGCTTGGTCCCCTGTACCATTGCAGAAGACCCAGAAGAAGCTCCTGACCTCCTGACTCTTGGCTCCTGCCTAGCCCAACCCTGGTCATTGGGGCCATTTGAGTGTGAACCAGCAGTTAGAAGATCTCTCTCTCTCTCTCTCTCTCTCTCTCTCTCTCTCTCGGTGTGTGTATATATAACTCTGACTTTCAAATAAATAAGTAAATAAGTCTTTAAAAAATACTATTGACTAATGATGTGAAATCATTGTAGAACACTTAAGGCCAACAAGAATTCTAAATGTTACAAATTCTATGATAAATAATTTGGAAATATATATCATGGTCTTTGAACAACATTTTATGTAAATGAATACATTTTCAGAACTCATCATAAACAAAACAGGGGCCGGTGCTTTGGCACAGCAAGTTAAAACTGCCGCCTGCAGTGCCAGCATGCCATATGAGTGATGGTTCGAGTGTCAGCTGCTCTACTTCTGATCCATCTCTCCATAACTCTTTCAAATAAATAAAATGAATCTTTTTTAAAAAGAAAATAAAACATCAATATTTTACTAATTAATGTTATTAATTCAAATTAAATGCTTGGTTATTTACATTTTAATGTGTCTCTACAATAAAAATTACATTGCCATAAAGATACTATTTTCAAAAGTGATTTAAAAAAGTTTATTTATTTTATTTGAAAGGCAGAGTTACAGAGAAAGAGAGGAGAGAGAGAGAGAGAGAGAGAATCTTCCATCCACTGATTGCCTCCCCAAATGGCTACAATGGCCAGAGCTGAGCTGATTAGAGAACAGGAGCCAGAAGCTTCTTCTGGGTCTCTCACATGGGTGTAAGAGCACAAGCACTTGGGGCATCTTCTACTGCTTTCCCAGGCACATTAGCAGGGAGTAGAATCTGAAGTGGGGCAGCTGGGACTCGAACCAGTTCCCAGAGGGGATACTTGCACTACAGGAAGCATCTTTACCCATTACACCACAGCACCAGCCACTCAAATGTGATTTTTTAAAAGGTAAAAGCCAAATGCAAACAAGATAATATTAGATTAGGCTCTGCTCAAACATCAGAAGTTCAGCACTTGGCTGGCACCATGGCTCACTATGCTAATCCTCCGCCTTGCGGCGCCGGCACACCGGGTTCTAGTCCCGGTAGGGGCACTGGATTCTGTCCCGGTTGCCCCTCTTCCAGGCCAGCTCTCTGCTGTGGCCAGGGAGTGCAGTGGAGGATGGCCCAAGTACTTGGGCCCTGCAGCCCATGGGAGACCAGGATAAGTACCTGGCTCCTGCCATCGGATCAGCGCGGTACACCGGCCACAGTGCGTGGGCCGCGGCGGCCATTGGAGGGTGAACCAACGGCAAAGGAAGACCTTTCTCTCTGTCTCTCTCACTGTTCACTGTCCACTCTGCCTATCAAAAAAAAAAAAAAAAAAAAGAAGTTCAGCACTTAACATATACAGATTCGTTTCTCATTCATGCAAAATGTATTGTGCGTTCACCAGTGTCCCATGGCAGTTGGTTGCTCAGGGCCTCAATCTGCTTCTATGTAGTGAGCCTGCCAACCAAAACTTGGGACTTGAGGGTTCATTCCACAGTGTTCAATGCCATGATCCAGCAATCTCAACTAGCTATATAGTCTGCATATCGTTGAAAGATGTAGGAAACACTTTGCTTTCATAAACCATCAGATGAGATGACAATTAGTGAGAAATAGAAGTTTCCAAAACTAGCTGTATTTTATTTGATCTGAAGTTACTGTTTTTGTCAGGGGTGGGGAATGTCCAGCCTACAGTGTGGCCAGTATAATATTTTGGTCTGGCTCTGCCTTATCAACCACAGACAGGACTCAAAATTCAATAAGTCTACAGCAGGCCAGCTTTGAAGCTGATAATTTTGTGTGGCCTGTAAATGATTTTGCAGATATACATACAGTTCCAGGCAGAAAAAAGATTCGCCACTCCTGTATGCACACATATGTATGTAGGTAAATGTAGCCATTTCTGTAGTTCTGTGTCTAAACTAGAGATCAGCTTGGTTTGACCCTACATGAATCTGGTCTGCTGCCTGTTTTTGTATAATCAGTAGTTTAAAATGGTCTCTGAAATATTTAAATGCTTTGGATTGTAGTTGCAGCTCAGTGGGTTAGCCTGCTACGTGTGGTGCCAGCATCCCCTATCAGAGTGCCAATTCGAGTCCTGGCTGCCCTACTTCTGATCCAGCTCTTTGCTAATGTGCCTGGGAAGGCAACAAATGATGGCCTAAGTAGTTGGGTCCTTGCTACCCATGTGAGAGACCCTAATGAATTTCCTAGTTCCTGGCTTGTGGCAACAATTTGGGGAATGAACCAGCAGTTGGAAGACTTCTCTCTTTCATACTCTTTCTCTCTCCTTTTCTCTCATTCTCTGTATTTCAAATTTAAAATTTTTGATGGTTGAAATATATCAGATCTATAATATTTCATGCTATATAAAGTTAAAAAAATCAAACTTAAGTACTGTAAAAGTTCTACTGGGAAAACTATCATGATTCTCCGATTACATATTATCTATGGTTGATATCAGGGTGCAACAGCAGAGCAGAGTAGTCCCAACAGACATCACATGGCCCAGATACACTGTTTACACCTTCACAGAAAGATTTTGCTAACCTCTGATCTTGGTACTTAGGAAAAATAGGCACAAGAAAAGAATTTTCAAAATTTTCACCTATAAGTTTGGAATTCTACCTTATTTTAATAATTTCTTTTATTATCTGAAATTGCCAGATTGACAGATGTTACAGTTTTATTTTTAATAAAAAATAAATCATATTAGACTTCTAAGAATATTCTTACACTATTTAGTTCAAGATAGTTGCTTTCTAGTTGAAAGTATCCAATCTAGCACAGAGACAAGGCGATTTTTTTAAAGATTTATTTCTTTGAAAGGCAGAACTATAGAGAGGCAAAGGTGGGGGAGGGGGTCTCCCATCCACTGGTTCGTTCCTCAGATGGTGCCAATAGCCAGAGCTGTGCCAATCTGAAGCCAGGAACCAGGAGCTCTTCTAGGTCTCCCATGTAGGTGTAGGGGCCCAAGGACTTGGGTCATCTTAAACTGCTTTCCCAGGCCACAGCAGAGAGCTGCATTGGAAGTGGAGCAGCTGGGACTCGAACTGGTGCCCATATGGGATGCCAGCACTACGGGTGGCAGCTTTTACCTCTACACCACAGCATCGGCCCCAAGGAAATTAGTACCTGATTTCTTTTTCAATCTCTTCTGCCAGTTCTGTCTCCCCTGTGGTAGTCCTATCCACACTCCCTTCCTCTTGGTTCTGCAAAGAAACCAAGCTTGTCTGTCATCATGGCCTCTACACTTGATTTTCCCCAGAGAGCCCTTCCTTCAGATTTTCACATAGCTGACAGGTTTGTCCTTTAGATATTAGCACAAAAGTCCCCTCGTAACCTCTGTATAATGGTGTGTGTTACTACAGTCAGTCTCTATCATATTTCTCAGATTTATTTTCTCTATTCCCTTATCACTATATGCTTTTTTTCCTTTGTTTGTCAATTTTCATACTTACTGCCTGTTGTTCCCATTAAAATTTAAGATCCTAGGGCAGGTATTGTGGCACTATGGGTTAAGCTACTGCTTGGGACATCCTCTTCACATATTTGAGCACTTCTGATCCAGCTCCCCACTAATGCACCTGAGAGCAGATTTGGGTTCCTGCCACCTACGTGGGAGACCCAGATAAAGTTCCTGTCTCCTGGCTTTGGCTATTGCAGGCATTTGTGGAGTGAACCAATGGATGCCAGATGTCTCTTTCTGTCTTTCCTTCTCTTTCTGTCATTTTGCCTCTCAAATAAATAAATAAATAAATAAACTTAAAAGTAAGAGTTATGAGCATAGACTCCTTGTCAATCTTTTATCATTGCTATATCCTAAGCAATTGGACAACAAATAGTAAATGATTTTAAAAAGCATTGGTTGATCAAAAGCAATCATCTCAAGTTAACAGTACTTACTTGTATGCATATATGTAATATAGAAACATTTATAACATGAATACAAGCATATACATGGAACTTCAAAAAGTTTATGAACAAATAAAATTAAAAGTCAGTGCCAAGAATCAGCATTTAACCTAGTGGTTAAGACCCTGATGTTTTGTACTGGAATACCTAGCTACCTTCACTTCTCAGCTCTATCTCCTGACTTCAGTTTCCCAGGAGGACGTGATAATAACTCAAGAAGTTGCATCCATGTCACTCATGTGGAAGACCTTGATTGTATTTCAGGCTCTGGACTTTGGCACTGGCCCATCCCTGGGGGAATTTGGGAAGTAAGCTTGTAGATTTCTCTCTCTCTCTCTCTCTCATCTCAAAGAATCAGATACAGTTTTTAAAGTTGACAAGTTGAATTTTCTGTGTACATTTCTTTTTAAGAATTTATTCTGAAGGTTAGAATTACAGAGAGAGAGGGAAGGACAGAGACAGAGAGACAGATCTTCCATCCACTGGTTCACTCCCTAGATAACCTCAATGGTCAGTGCTGAGCCAGGCAGAAGCCAGGAGCCAGGAGATTCATCTGGGTCTCCCACATGGGTGGCAAGGACCCAAACATTTGAGCCATCCTCTATTGCTTTTCCCAGACCGTTAGCAGGGAATTAAGTTGGAAATGGAACAGCTGGGACACAAGCTAGTGTCCATATAGAATGCTGGTACCTCAGGTACCTACTACACAACAATGTAGGCCCCATTCAAGTACTTTTTTAAAATTGCTTAGTCTATATACGTGAGCATAGGTAAGAAAGTATATCAAAACTTTGTAGTAAAATGGGATTAATAGATAAGTTTATTTTGGTGCTCATACATACTGTTTTTTATAATACACACTTTATATGAACATTTTGAGATACCCTTAGCACATTCCTAATTGCATGTTAGTTAGCTATTGATACTTAAATTTAGCTGTGAAAGTGACACTAAGATAGTGGTTCTTATATCAGACAAGATATATTGCCAATAGAAGGAAAAACTGAAGCTAAAAAAAATTAGGAAAAGTAATTAATAAAATCAAAGATTTTCTTTGAAAGTCATATTTCTTGATCCATTAATAAGGCTTTCTGGGTGTTTTTATGTACAAACACATGCATAAATAACATCAACAACACAGATATCTAATTTATGGAATGATAATTGGGAGATGTAAATATTACTGTTTTCAGTATACCTATAGAAAAATTAAGGAGAAAGACCTATGTAAAAACCTATTTTAAAGACAAAATTTATTGCTCATATAAATTTGCTTTTATAATAACCAAATTTATACAATGAAAATCATATTTCCAAGCCTTTTAAAAATATTTATTTGTTTGTTTATTTGAAAGGCAGAACAACAGAAAGAAACAGAGAGATCTTCTGTTCACTGTTTTACTTCCCAAATGACAGCAACAGCCAGAGTTGAGCCAGTCTGAAAACTGCTCTCCTACATAGGTGAACAGAAATCCAGGTATTTATGTGATTATCTGCTGCCATTGCAGGATGGCTAGCCAGAAGCTGGATTGGAAGTGGAGTAACTAGGACTCAAATCAGCACTCCAATACGGGACATGGTGATCTAAAGTGGTGGAACACAATGCCTGCTCCATATTCCCCCTTCTTAACTGTTAATTGCAGAACATTCGATATTCTTCATGATCAAAATTAATTAAGATTTTTCATATTAATATTTGACACATGAGATTGATGCATTTTTACTTTTAGTCTGAAAACAAATAAGGCTCCAAGGATTGACCAAAAAGTGTTTCCCTCGACCCACTGATTTTATGGATGAAAACCTGATTCTCCTCTTCACGTTGTATTCTTTTCAATGCTGTATCTGGATCCCTTCATTTTTTTTTAATAGAAGAAGTTTTCACATGGCATCTTTCAAGTTATCATATGAAGTCAGGTATTGGCAGGTATAATCTTGCAAATGAGCCATTCAGGAAAATAAAAGTATAAATGAAGAAGCAAACTCCGTTTAGGTGTTATGTGCCTTTTTTATAACAATTGGGATTACATCAAATTGAGAAGTTTCTGTACCGCAAAAGAAACAGTCAGGAGAGTGAAGAGGCAACCAACAGAATGGGAAAAAAAATATTTGCAAACTATGCATCCAATAAAGGTTTAATAACAAGAATCTACAAAGAGATAAAGAAACTCCACAACAACAAAACAAACAACCCACTTAAGAGATGGACTAAGGACCTCAATAAACATTTTTTAAAAGAGGAAATCCAAATGGCCAACAGGCACATGAAAAAATGTTCAACATCACTAGCAATCAGGGAAATGCAAATCAAAACCACAATGAGGTTTCACCTCACCCCGGTTATAATGGCTCACATACAGAAATCTATCCACAACAGATGCTAGCGAGGATGTGGGAGAAAAGGGACACTAACCACTGTTGGTGGGAATGCAAACTGGTAAAGACACTATGGAAGTCATTATAGAGATTCCTCAAAACCTGAATATAACCCTACGAAACAACCCAGCCATCCCACTCCTTGGAATTTACCCAAAGGAAATTAAATTGGCAAATAAAAGAACTGTCTGCACCTCAATGTTTATTGCAGCTCAATTCACAATAGCTAAGACCTGGAATCAACCTAAATGCCCATCAACAGTAGACTGAGTAAAGAAATTATGGGGTATGTATTCTATAGAATACTATAAAGCAGTAAAAAAAAAATGAAATCCGGTCATTGGCAACAAAATGGAGGAATCTGGAAAACATCATGCTGAGTGAAATAAGCCAGTCTCAAAGGGACAAATATCATATGTTCTCCCTGATCAATGACATCTAACTGAGCACCAAAGGGGAAACCTGTTGAAGTGAAATGGACACTATGAGAAACAGTGACTTGATCAGCCTTTGTCCTGACTGTCAAGGAACAACTCACGATTTTATTCCTTTTAGTATTTTTTGTTCTACTTAATACCATTGGTTGAACTCTTCAATTAACACACAATTATTCTTAGGTGTTTAAATTTAACTGAAAAGTGATCCCTGTTAAATATAAGAGTGGGAATAGAGAGGGAGGAGATGTACAGTTCAGCACATGCTCAGTCGGACTTACCCCTAATGGGAGAGTTAGAAACGTGCCAGGTGATTCAAATTCAATCCCATCAAGGTGGCATGTACCAATGCCATCTCACTAGTCCAAGTGATCAGTTTCAGTACATAATTGATCATAATGATAGGATTGAGTGTCAAAGGGATCACATAAACAAGACCAATGTCTGCTAATACTAACTGATAGAATTAAAAAGAGAGAATGGTCCAACAATGGAAGCAGGATACATAGCAGACTCATGGAATGACAGATGTCCTAAACAGCACTCTGGCCTCAGAATCAGCCCTTAAGGCATTTGGATCCAACTAAAATGCCAATTAGAGTATTTTAGGCATGGAAAGCCAAGACACTATGGCAAACAAACAAACAAACAAACCCTGAATGAAAGATCTCTGTGAGTTAGATTCCAGCAGAAAGAATGGGCCATCAAAGAAGGAGGTACCTTCCTCTGAAGGGAGGAGAGAAATTCCACTTTGACTATGGCCTTTTCTAAATATTATCGGAGTTGGGGAACTCAAGAGGCTTCCATATCGTTGGCAGCCTTGGGTGATTACTAATGTCATAAATAAGAGTGTCAATTGTTAAATCAACAACAGGAGTCACTGTGCACTTACTCCCCATGTAGGATCTCTGTCCTTCATGTGTTGTCCAGTGTAAATTGGTGTCAACTGTTGAAATCTTTAGTTAGTATATACTAAATTGATCTTCTTCTCTGTATAAAGATAATTGAAAATGAATCTTGATGTGAATGGGATGGGAGAGGGAGTTGGAGATGGGATGGCTGTGGATTAGTGGGAGGTTATGGGGGGGGGAAGCCGCTATAATTCAGAAGTTGTACTTTGGAAATTTAAATATATTAAGTAAAAGTTAAAAAAATTTGTCACAGGTCATTGAATTTCAACTTTCCTATTTTTTGCATAAATAAACTTAGATTCAACTTGAATCTTTTTAAAGGGTCCATACTTAGTATAGAAAATTTGTATTAGTTTCAGTATGAAACACACAGGATTTGTGGAGAAGTACATTGTTCCTTAAAATGCAAAGAAGGGGGGAGGAGTTGTGGCACAGCGGGTTAATGCTCTGGCCTGAAGCGCCAGCCTCCCATATGGGCATGGGTTCTAGCCCCGGCTGCTCCTCTTCCAATCCAGCTCTCTGCTATGGCCTGGGATCAGTAGAAGATGGCCCAAGTCCTTGGGCCCCTGCACCTACATGGGAGACCCGGAAGAAGTTCCTGGCTCCTGGCTTTGGATCGGCATAGCTCTGGCCAGTGCAGCCATCTGGGTAATGAACCATCGGACGAAAGACCTCTCTCTCTCTGCCTCTCCTCTCTCTGTGTAACTCTGACTTTCAAATAAGTAAATAAATCTTTAAAAAATGCAAAGAATATCTCATTTAGAGAGAGGAAGCAGCACTGACTTGCTTTCATTGGAAAGTGTTTACAAACTTAGCACAAAATGAATAACCTTTATCTGTTGTGTGGAGAAAGATAAATCTTACTATCAAAGATATATTAAACCCCAACATTGTAATCTAAGAGGGATGCTTAAAGTTTTATCATTACTGAGATTACAGATCAAACATTTCCCTCCATTATTTTTTAATTTCTCTGAAAAACAGCATTCATGGTAAAATTGACATATTTTAATAAACCAAGTACTACGGTTTCCTTGCCAATACTGTTATAGAGTTGTCTACATCCACCAAAATCGATTTCTGGTCCTTGGAAATGGAATAAACAATTGCATGGTGTTTCCTGCCTCTACTATAGTCAGATAGAACTACATGGCTCACACTTGTCAAATTGGATGTGGAAAGAAGTTGCCTGTACCATGTCAAGGCCTGGAAGGTAAATACCTACAGTTTCCCTATTTGCCAACTGAATGCTGATCCAGGTTACAGAAATTTTATCTGTCTTCAACATATAGCTGCCAGAGCCTTACACTCATGAATGATAATGTAGAACAGAGCAGCCCCCAGTACCTATGAAGTCCATTTGGCTGTAAAATATAAACTATTATTCCCTCACATCATTGACATTGCAGAAACTTTCCTTTACCATCCTAGATGACTACTGTTAATAACTCAAAAGTCTACAACAATATAACTAATAGCTCTTCTCCATAGCTGTCGTGAATTCTTTTTTAACTTCTGTTGACATTTGCCCAAATGACTCAAAAGACAGTCTTTGGAAGAATATATTCATGGGACAGTGTAATATATGAGAAAGAATATCCACTAATCTGTTCAAAAACTATTTTTTTAACACTTATGACATTCTTTATTCAATTCACATAGAAAAACATGCAGTATTAATGAAAACAATATGGTATTAATGTAAAATGTTCAGTGCACATTAGATAAACAAGTCATTAGCATACAAACCCATTTTTAAACAGACCAAACATGTTTAGAATAATACAGTTTTTCAAAGCCTAAATTAAAAATTGTGCTTAACTCTTACCTATCCTCCCCCCTATCAATTCTATTTTTTAAAAAAATATTAATACAAAGAAAACACATTTCATGTATTTCATAGATACAATTCTAAGAAGATAACCATATACACCTCCTTCACTCTCTCTCTCAATCCCCTCTCCTTCATTCTTTTGTTTTTTCTCTTAATTTTTGCAATACCATAAATTCAATTTACTTTATAAACACAGGATTAATGTGTCACTAACCATGATGCTCAACAAGTAAATAGAAGAAAGACCACTTGAACATTTATTGCACATTTCCCTCCTGATAAACACTGTGCCTACTGGACACATGAAGATAGATTGCACAAGTGCTGGTGTGCAGTTCAGCCGGGATCACGAGGTTTGCAGTCAGTAGCTTTAACATCAGTTTGGTGACTCAGCCAGACAGCGCTTCTCTGGTGTGGTAGCAGCAGCAACGTTGGGTGTCTATTTCTATAGCATCTATCAGAATAGTTTCTGTAGAAACATATATCTTTACACTCCCCAATCCTTCTGCAAACCATTCATAATACTATGTACTAAATCATTTTCTGCTTAAACAAGCTTCAGTGGAATCTGTTCCCTGAAACTAAAACCTGACCACAATTGCTCATCTTTCCAAAAATATATCCACAGATGTCTTAGTCTTTGGACTCTAGCTTGAGAAACGTGTTCAATATTAAATGAGATACTTTAGAGTCTCACTTTGGAAATAATATCTGATCACAAAACCAAATTCCAAAACAGGTACTGCAATTTATCAGTATTCAAAAACAAGGTGATCAATCAGATGATTCAGAACAGTTTCATGTTTATTAATGAAATTAAATACACAACTAAAATAACAGAAATTATTAACTTGCAGATACCAAGGGTGCTATGATTAAAAACTGATAAATACTAGTGTAATAATCTGTATCTATGTGGTTCTTGGCGTGGTCATAGAGAAAAACAACCAATTATTAAGTCATTTTAATCATTAATATTGTTATTAAAACAATGTGCTGGAACAACGTGGAAGTGCTCTGTGAAGTGATAACACTCTACACACAACGTTGATAATCTTAACTTTACAAAATCCTTATGTTTCCTAGTACAACAGAGACAATGGTCTCATGTCACCTAATTGTAGCTGAAGGACAATGCACTGTGTATCTTATTTTCTGAAGGCATAGATTGAAATTGCATTCAGGACTTCACTCTGCAGAGAAGATTCAAGTTAAATAGCATTAGTGTAAGCAAAAGAGGAATCATAGTAATTGAATGCCCATACAACTATGTCTGGGTCAGGATAGAGGCATGGGTGTGGAACACTTTAAATTACTGCTTCTCATGTTCTATTTTACTTCCAGGATCTTGAACTGCCATTGTAACACCTTTCACCAGACTGAACTTGCAATTGAAAATAAATCAATCTTGAGGTGATTGAAATTACTATTGCCTGACTTCTCTCATTTTGCCATTGCAAAGGAACATGGTATTGACAGTAAGTAAAGAATTAACTGACATTTTTTCTTTGACTTTTCTTGTATTACAAACTCCAAGCACAATTATTTATAGCATCATTTTTTATCAACAAGAACCCATGACTAATTAGCTATTTTAGTATCTGCTTCCCATATTTGCTTTGTATATATTCCCCTTATATATTTTCTGAATTCAATAGTAAAGACTCCTTTGAGTTCTCGAACATAAAATTCAGAAACATAAACAATTGATAGATTACTTATACATAATCTGAATAGTGGAAACATTCAAATAGTATGGATTTATATAGTTATAAAATAAATACAAATAAGTATTTATAATATAGATGACCAAACTGCCATAGATTATCTTCTTGACTAATTAGTTAATTACATTATTTCTTTGAATTCATTGGTTCTACTTTACCTTCATATCATCTACATATACATTCACAGAAGTTCATTTTTGCCCCACTATTTTTGAGTACTTTTTCTTTTTTTTTTTATTTGAAAGTCAGAGTTACACAGAGAGAGAAGGAGACAGAGAAAGAGAGAGAAAGAGAGGTCTTCCAACCTCTGGTTAACTCCCCAGATGGGCACAATGGCTGGAGCTGTGCCGATCTGAAGCTGGGAGCCAGGAGATTCTTACAGGTCTCCCAGATGGGTGCAGAGGCCCTGGGACCTGGGCCTTCTTCCACTGCTTTCCCATAGCAGAGAACTGGATCAGAAGTGGGGTAGGGGTCAGCACTGCTGCATAGCGGGTTAACGCCCTGGCCTGAAGCTCCAGCATCCCATATGGGCACCGGTTCTAGTCCTGGCTGCTCCTCTTCCCATCCAGCTATCTGCTATGGCCTGGGAAAGCAGTAGAAGATGGTCCAAGTCCTTGGGCCCCTGCACCCACGTGAGAGACCTGGAAGAAGCTCCTGGCTCCTGGGCTCAATTGGCACAGCTCTGGCCATTGGTGCCATCTGGGGAATGAACCAGCAGATGGAAGACCTCTCTCTCTCTCTCTCTCTCTCTCTGTCTCTGCCTCTCCACTCTCTGTGTAAATCAGACTTTCAAATAAATAAAAATCTTTTAAAAAAGGAGTGGGCAGCCAGGACTCCTAATTTTTGGGAGTTAGAGGTGGAAGTGGTTCTCTTTAGTTTTCTAAATTGTATTGTTGTTTGTTTTTATGTATGGCACTAGGATAGGTTCTCAGATACCATCTTCTATGGGATGTTTTTCTGCTATATTATTTGTTTGTATATATTTAAAGTGCCCTTCTGGCTGCTATATTGAGTAAGCCTTCTGTCAATATCCCTGGATACACTTCAAAGGGACAGCAGCAACATGCTCAGTCAACAGCTGACAGTGACAGTATGGCAACAGACACTTGGTACTCTCATGGAAAGGAACGTTATTTCTGGCAGCTTAAGTATGACTCAGAAAACAACTTGCAATAAATATTGAGAAGAGAACTAAGTCGTTTCCACAGTGGATTTTATCTGTCATTTTAAGCAGATGTATTAAAATATCAAACAGATAAAATGGAATATATTTAAGGTATACATTTTGATGTTTAAGTATGTGCAATCATTATGAAATACTCACCACAAAAAGCTAATTTACATATCTATCACCTCTACATAGCTATATTTATGTGTGTGTGTGTGTGTGTGTGTGTACATGTGTGGTGAGATAGTTAAGATCTATCCTCAACAGATTTTAAGTTTAGGGCATATTATTAACTATCATTTCTATTTTATTTTTCTATTGTTTTAAAAAAGATTTATTTATTTGACAAAAGAGAAACAGAAAGACAGGGAGGGAGAGAGATAGGGAAAGAGAAATGGGGGAGTGAGAGAGAGGAGAGACGAGAGAGAGAGAGAGAGAGAGAGAGAGAGAGAAACATTTCCATCTACTGATTCATTGTTCAAATATCTACACCAGCCAGGCTGAAGCCAGAAGCCAGAAACTCCTGGTCTCCTACATGAGTGATAGGAACACAAGTACTTGGGACATCTTCCCCTGCCTTCCTAGGTGCATTAGCAGGATACTGGATTGGAAATAGAGCACCTGGGACTCAAAAACAAGCACTCTGATATGGAATGTTGGTGCTATAAGCAGGGGCTTAACGATCTGTGTCACAACACTGGCCTCAATCTGCTTTGTTTTATGAGCAACAGTTTTCACAAATTAGGTAGCATGTAAGCATTAAGGAATTAAATTATTTAAAAATTATATTTTAAATTTTACTTAAGGCATGCAAATTTAATACATTTCATGTATACAGAATCAGGAACATAGTGATATGTTGCCCATGCTCCCACCCTTCTTCCTCCTACCCCTCCCAGCCCCACCTTTAACTCTCAAAAAGACCTATTTTCAGTTTACTTTGTATTCACTAATTTAACCTCACACTAGGTGAAGAGTTCGACAAATAATGTGAAGAAAAAACACTATTTCTCAACAGTAGAGGCAAGGGATATAAACAATCATTGGATCTCAAATTTAAACTGTATTAATCAGCATTTTCACACTGTAATGAAATACTTGAGGCAAACTACTTATGAAGTAGCAGGTTAATCTAGCTTACAGTCTTGGGAGCTCAGTGTCCAAGATCCGACAGCCTATTGGTTTGTAATTCAGTGAAATTGGCAGAAGGCAGAATATCACTGTGAAAGCGGCCTGGCCTCACTCAGGAGCAGAAGGAAAGACAGCACATAGGGTAAGCTTCCTCCTTTTTTAAACCTAAGATAATTTTACTTATTTCTATCAATTCTCATGCTAATGTGATAATAACACAAGAATAGATTCCATGTAGTTCATAGATACAATTCTAAGAAATGGTACTTCCGGGGCCGACGCTGTGGCACAGCAGGTTAATGCCCTGGCCTGAAGCGCCGGCATTCCATATGGGCACGGGTTCTAGTCCTGGCACTCCACTTCCCATGCAGCTCTCTGCTATGGCCTGGGAAAGCAGTAGAAGATAGCTGAAGTCCTTGGGCCCCTGCACCCACGTGGGAGACCTTGAACAATCTCCTGGTTCCTGGGCTCGGGTCGGCACAACTCTGGCCATTGTGGCCAACTGGGGAATGAACCAACGGATGGAAGACCTGTCTCTCTCTTTCTCTCTCTCTGCCTCTCCTCTCTCTAACTTTCAAATAAATAAATAAATATTTTAAAAAAAGAAGTGATACTTCCTTCCCTTCCTTCACTTTTCTTTCTTTTTCTTTCATTCTCTCTCCCTCTTTTTCTCTCTCTCTTCTTCCATTTTTCAGATAACATTCTTAATTCCCATTACAGTCAAAGGATTAATTCTCTACTAAGTAAAAAAAGGTGTTGAAATTTAACTTAAAAATGATCCCTGTTAAATATAAGAGTGGGAATAAGAGAGGGAGGAGATGTACAGTTCGGCACATGCTCAGTTGGACTTGCCCCAAATGGTGGAGTTAGAAATGTGCCAGGGGATTCCAAATCAATCCCATCAAGGTGGCATGTACCAATGCCATCTCACTAGTCCCAGTGATCAATTTCAGTTCACAATTGATCACACTAATAGGTCTAAGAGTCAAAGGGATCACACAAACAAGACTAGTGTCTGCTAATACTAACTGATAGAATAAAAAAAGGAGAGAACGATCCAACATGGGAAGCAGAATACACAGCAGACTCATAGTATGGCAGATGTGCTAAACAGCACTCTGGCCTCAGAATCAGCCCTTAAGGCATTTGGATATGGCTGAAGAGCCCATGAGAGTATTTTAGGCAAGGAAAGCCAAAGACACTCTGGAAAAAAAAAATCTAAATGGAAGATCTCTGCGAGGGAGATCCCAGTAGAAGGAACGGGCCATCAAAGGAGGAGGTACCTTTCTCCGAAGGGAGGAGAGAACTTTCACTTTGACTATGACCTTGTCTAAATAAGATCGAAGTCAGTGAACTCAAGAGGCTTCCATAGCCTTGGAAACTCATGACTAGAGCCTGGGGAGATTTCTGACGCCATAAACAAGAGTGTCAAATTGTTAAGTCAACAACAGGAGTCACTGTGTACTTACTCCTCATGTGGGATCTCTGTCCTTCATGTGTTGTCCAATGTGAATTAATGCTATAACTAGTACTCAAACAGTATTTTACACTTTATGTTCTGTGTGGGTGCAAACTGATGAGATCTTTCCTTAATATATACTAAATGGATCTTCTGTATATAAAGGTAATTGAAAATGAAAAAAAAAGAGAATTCAATAAGAAAAATGTATGAGGCCATTTGAGTGAGATGACAATGTTTCATTGGTTATATTTAGTAGCCCTTGCCTGTTTTCCAGATCCTCCTTCTATAACAGCCTTATCATCAGAATTCCCAGAAATGGTCACATGAGAAAAATTCCATATCCTCTCCAAGTTCTTCCTATAATCCAATTCCGAAGACACTTCAACATTTTCAGAGATAGTAAAATTATAGTCCCACCCCTCAGTATCAATTTTTGTATTAGTTAGCTTTGTGCTAATACAACAATTATTATAAAGAGAGCGAGAAAGATGTCATTTACCTCTTAGTTTTGGAGGTTCAGGGACATGATACCTGAACTGACACATTTGTAGTGAGAACTTTATGGTGAATGGCATATAGTTAAAATGGTAGGCCCATGTGTTAGGCCAAAAAGTCACAATTTCTAACCTGGAGCAGAGAGAAAGAGAGCTACATGTAGTACCACATTCCCTGCTGAAGGCACACCCAGCTGATCCTAGGACCTACCACCAGCTCCCATATCTCAAAAGTCCATGCCACTTCTCAATACTACCACTGTGGGGACCAAGGTCCCAACACAATGAATCCCTGGTGGAACACTCAAACCATACCTAAAGAGTAACAGAAATATATTAACATTCTAGCATTTGTTATTTCCAAGTGATAGAAATATGAAGAAATATTGTACCCCCTTTTTTTTGACAGGCAGAGTGGACATTGAGAGAGAGAGACAGAGAGAAAGGTCTTCCTTTGCCGTTGGTTCACCCTCCAATGGCCGCTGCGGCCGGTGTGCTGTGGCTGGCGCACTGCGCTGATCTGAAGGCAGGAGCCAGGTGCTTTTCCTGGTCTCCCATGGGGTGCAGGGCCCAAGCACTCGGGCCATCCTCCACTGCACTCCTGGGCCACAGCAGAGAGCTGGCCTGGAAGAGGGACAACTGGGAAAGAATCCGGCGCCCCGACCGGGACTAGAACCCGGTGTGCCAGCGCCGCAAGCAGAGGATTAGCCTATTGAGCTGTGGCACCAGCCAGAAATATTGTCTCCTTTAAACACATTTCTATATAGTCACATTTCATAAAAGCAGATAGTCATTCAGCCTAATTCAAACCTGTCTATGTGAAATCAACATTAATTTATGCCTTGATGTCATTTTACTTGAATCCTACATACCAACCTGTTTTAATCAATTATTTTTAGAATGAAATACTGTTTTTTTAAATTCAAAAATAATTCAGCATTCTAAATATATGAAAATAACAAAATGTTGAAAAATATGTTTAAGAATAGGAGGTTCTTGAACTTCTGTTGATGGCAGTGGCTCTTTGTTTTGATGACAATGAAGAGTTCTTTAGTGTGTTTAGAAACAAGTAGTTTAAAATGATCAGATTTAATAAGAAAAAAAAATTCTCATGGCAGCTGACCTCTCCTTTTTCCCCACAGCTACCAATGGCAGCAGAATGTTATGTCACTATGTACAACAACAAGACAATCTGAAGCAAAATGGATACCCACAGTTGTGTCACCAGCTCTAGCCTCACAGGGCACACCTGAGCTATGGCCCCTGCAAAAGCATCTTCTCTCCAGCCTCAAGGCCATGTAAGGAACATCAAGTTTGTCTCCACTGTTTTCTTCATTTATAGATGCATACAGCTGATAATTAGGCTCTCTGGCCAATAGCCATAGAGTTAACACCATCTTGCAAATGAAATATAAATGTCAGAAACATGGTAATGTCACACCAACAGGGAAGTGCACAGTCAGGAGAACACAGAATGACTTTTCATCTTAAAAACGTGTGGAAATATGTACAACATTGATATAGTTTCAGGGTGTTCCAGACATATAGTACTACTGCATGTAAGCCACTCAATTTCTAGAGCACTCTGAGACACTATAATATGACCATATCGAATTCTGTAATTAAACCTAATGAGGGCAATAGACACTTCTCAAATGAGAGATGCGCCAATCCCCACTAAGATATTCACAAGGAGACAGAGCAACAGTTTTTTATTCCTCTTTCTCCTCATCATCTTAGTCTTCCTCTTCCACCTTTTCCTAGGACACTTTGGCAGGAGCCTTTGTGCCTCAAGCTTTTGTTTAGGATTATTTTCGGCATCATCCTTCATGTACTTCTCCTTCAGCTTTGTCTTAGTGATATATGTCTGCTTTTCACTGTCACTCAGTTATTCCACATCTCCCCCAGCTTTTTAGCTACATTACCAATAGAGAAGCCAGAGTTTCTATATTTGATCTTGGGGTGCAAGGCTGAACAGAATGGGAAGAATATAGATGGTGGCCTTTTGGTGGCCCTTAGAGTCCTATTTTTTTCCTTACCTTCCTTAACTTGTCCATATTCCTTTATTTCCAGTTTGTAGTGTATCTCATCCGCTTTCATCATTAAATGTATTATTTTTTTTTATTTTAAAGACTTATTTACCTACTTATTTGAAAGTCAGATTGAGAGAGCCAAAGCATGAGCAAGAGCGAGAGTGAGAGCGATAGTGAGAGAGAGAGAGAGAGAGAGAGAGAATATCTTTCTTCTACTGGTTGACTTTCCAAATAGCCACAGTAGAAAGGGGTGGGCCAGGTCAAAACCAAGAGCTGGTAGCTTCCCACATGTGTGCAGGGGCCCACACACTTGGGCTATCTTCCACTGCTTTCCCTTGAACTTTAGCAGGGATCAGAAGTGGAGCAGCCAGGACTAGAGCTGTTGCCCATATGGGATTCTGGGACTAAAGATGGCAGCTTAACCCACTGTGCCACAGCCCTGGTCCCCATTTCATCAAATTTTGACTTCTCTTTTCCCAGACACTGTGTTCAACCTCTCAGAGCACCTCTTGGAAATTTCAACAAAATTAACAAAGACTTCAGGATCTTTCTTCTTAAGTTCATCTCTGCATTTTTGCTCAAAGAAAGCATAAGGAGACATCCTGCCCTTTGGTTTCTTGGGGTCACCTGTAACCATCTTGACTGTGTTGTTCATTTCTCTGGGGATTCCTGAACTTACTCTGGGCAAGACAGGTTATGGCACTTGTCTTGGCACTCTCCAGCCTCACATTAGTTGCCTCTACAAAAACCATCTCTTAGCAGATATTGTAATTACCTTGACTTATTGACCTTAATGTACTGCTTTGCATGAAAGTTATAGCTTTAATTATAACCAGTGCTTTTAGTATCTTGTTAAATGTATTGCTGTCTATGAACTTATGAACTCATGAGTTATATATAATACTGCTTTTTCTGAATTTGAGTGTGACATGAGTCTGCTCCAGACAGATGGATTTATACACTTAATGTACTTAAAATCATGTCAACGGTCTGAGCCTATAATGATAAGGATGGGAGTCAGATCCCAAACAAATGTTTCTTGAAGTGTGGTCAAAGGACAACTACAGCAGAATCTCTTGGCAAAGGGCTTTGCATTCAGGTCTGTGAAGGGGGATCATTGTTCATGAATTCCTGGCTTCTGCCCGCCATGCGCTCACATTGTTCCTGGACACTTGAGTTAATGCAGTATTCACATTTTTTTTGTTGTTGTAGTTCTCTAGGCATCAGGATGGAAAATCCCAATATTAGCAAATACTTTTCATTGCAACAATGAAACGTATTACCCCATGGACAAATCAGAACAAAATTTCTCACACACTTCATAATTAAATAGGAAAAATAGAAATTTTTTTCTTATTAGGAGCATAATATAAGTCATAATTCCATGGAGAATTTCCCATTCTTTACTATTATACTTATGATACAATAATATCTTTTAAATTTTCTATGCTGAGGAAAATCTAAAATCTATGATTCAATCCAACTCAATATCATTATTCTATAGAATGCATTTTAAGTAAATCATTTCACAGAAATTATGCTGAAGTTCAGTTAATATTTATTTTATTATGTCATAAAAGCAGATAATAAAAATAATATGATTAAAATAAATACACCTTTGTCTTAATGTCTTGAATTGATTCAAATTTGACTCTCATGAAAAAGAACAGGTCATCAAAAAGGAGGTACCTTTCTCTGAAGGGAGGAGAGAACTTCCACTTTTACTACAACCTTGTCTAAATATGATCAGAGTCAGTGAACTCAAAAGGCTTCCATAGCCTTGGCAGCTCATGACAAGAGCCTAGGGTGATTACTGATGCCATAAACAAGATTGTCAATTTGTTAAGTCAACAACAGGAGTCACTGTGCACTTAACTCCTCATGTAGGATCTCTGTCCTTAATGTGATGTACATTCTGATTTAATGCTATAACAAGTACTCAAACAGTATTTTTCACTTTGTGTTTCTGTGTGGGTGCAAACTGTTGAAATCTTTACTTAATGTATACTAAACTGATCTTCTGTATATATAGAAAATTGAAAATGAATCTTGATGTGAATGGAAGGGGAGAGGGTGCAGGAAAGGGGAGGGTTGTTGGTGGGAGGGAAGTCATCGGGGGGTGGGGGAAGCCATTGTAATCCATAAGCTGTACTTTGGAAATTTATATTCATTAAATAAAAGTTAAAAAAAGAAAATATATAGGCAAAAGGCAAAACAGCGAATTTCATACATATTTAGTGTTGTTTATTTGAGAGCAGAGAAACAGAAAGGCAAAGTGAGAGATGCAGACAAAGAACTTCCATCAGTTGGTTCATTCACCAAATACCCAAAGTGGACAGGGTTGGGCCAGGCTGAGTCCATCTGGGAACTCAGTCTGGGTCTCCCATGTAGGTGGCAGGGACGCAACCACTTGAGCCATCAACTACTGTGTCCCAGAGTGCATATTAATAGGAACCTGGGTCAGGAGCAGAGCCAGCCCCAAACCCGGCCACTCCTATAAGGAGTTTGGGTATCCTAACCAGTGTCTTAATCACCAGCAGAAAAATCCCACCCTTAAGTATTTTGAAGGATATTATTCAAGGTATATTCTCTGGAGAATGAGTGATCTCTCCATTCTCTGAAAGAATATTTGAGACTTCATTTTTCACTAATGCAGTAAAACCAACTAGTATTATTCTAAGTGCCTTATTCCCTACATGTTCTGTATTGGAAGGGTAGCATAAAGAAAAGCTAGGATAAAATTTGTTCTCAGAAATATTCTTCCTGTATATGTATACATATGTATACAATCCTTAATTTAAATCATTTTGAGTGGAGTAGAAATCCAAGAAGTTTGTTGTTATTAAAGTAATAAAAGAAGTAATTTTAATCAATAGAAGAATGTAGACCATGGACTCATGACTTTAGATATCTCTTTATAGAGTTATCAAACAGTGTAATCATTACATCTTCTATAAAATGCATTCTTTTGGTTCAAAATAATCTTAACTGAATACCCACAAATAGTCTGATTTTTCTATCTTGCCTTCCTCATTATAAATAATTGAATGATTTGCAATTTATGACTAAAATTATGTTGTGAGTTAAAGTATATAACTTAAATATAAATTGTTCTTTGTAATGAAATCTATATATTTTACTCTATGAGCAGTCTGTGTTTACAAGTCATCATTTTTTCTCAAAATATTGATGTCCATCATTGTTTGGAGGGAGCCGAAGAAAGATGTCTAACAACATATACAAGTAAAAAGTAAGTGCAAATGAGGTTGCAGTATCTATGCAGATTAGAGATCACAGTGTGAAGGCCATATATCACTAACTCTCATTGGCGACATAGGTAGAGAGCTACATGGGTTGATAAATAGACAAACTACATCTGCTTTATAAACACACATAGGCACCATATTTACTTGTATATAGAACATGTGATGCTCACTTTTTTCTTAGTGCCAGCAGAAAAGATTAATACGTTTTTGCTTTGGTTGTTTGCTTCTTTTCCTCACTCCATTCAGTTTCTCAGGAGCAGGAGATTAGTGTGATCATTATGCTGAGGATCTGGTACATCCTCCTTGGTTAATGTGAGGTCTCTCTTTCCTTCATTCCACCCATCACTGATGCCCATTCACTCCCATCTCTTCCTCCCCAAAGATGCAACCTATGATGGCTATGAAATACTTTCCTGAATATATAAAATATATTTAAATATATAAAAGTGATATTTATTTTCATTTTTGAAGCCCAATTTCATAAAGTTAGAAAAATGAGTGACTGTCTCACCAAGTGATTTAGCTGACAGTTTTGATGAAATGAACCTGTCATTACTATTAAATTCAGAGTTCACCAAAGCCCTATTCAAAGAAAGGTAGGAGCCGCCATGTATGAAGGACCTTTCAGGTCATGTTTTAGGCCTGAAATTTTCTCATTTAATTTTCACTACAATTACAACTCACTGTGATTATGCAAATTTTACAGGTGAGAAAACTGAAGCTCATAGTGGCTAAGTAACTTTTTATAGTTTAAAAAAAAACAAAAAGCAAAAGGCTAGAGGCCAGCGCTGTTGTGTAGCGGGTAAAGCGGTCACCTGCAATGCAGCATCCAATATGGGTCCCGGTTCAAGACCTGGGTGCTCCACTTCTGATCCAGCTCTCTGCTATGGCCTGGGAAAACAGTGGAAGATGGCCCAAGTCTTGGGCCCCTGCACCCACATGGGAGACCTGGAAGAAACTCCTGGTTACAGACGTGTGCAACTCCCCGCCATTGAGGCCACTTTGGGGAGTGAACCAGTGGATGGAAGAACTCTCTCTCTCTCTGTCTTTCCTTTTCTCTCTGTGTAACTCTAACTTTAAGTAAATAAATAAATATTTGAAAAAAAAAAAAAAGAAAAAGGCTGTAGTAGTGCTGATTAGTTAATTTC
Organism: Oryctolagus cuniculus; assembly: GCF_051225735.1. Classification (NCBI taxonomy): domain Eukaryota; kingdom Metazoa; phylum Chordata; class Mammalia; order Lagomorpha; family Leporidae; genus Oryctolagus; species Oryctolagus cuniculus. The sequence continues at coordinate 39,670,435 of NC_142868.1, read as the reverse complement.
ATGTTATTAAATGAAAGAAATAATGCCTGAGTGCATGGATAAAAGTATATTTGTAACACACTTGAACTTAACAAGTTTATATTTAACATCAGGTCAATATTTGCTCTCTGAGGAAAGAAGAACAATTGTGAAACAGTGGAAAAATTCAAGTCAGATAAAGAGCCAAGGTCAAATATATTATTAGATGAATAGGGATATATGCGTCGGTAGACAAGATATTGATGTAGACCAGAGTTTTTAGGTTGCAAACACACATGCAGTTACATGTTTGTGATCGAAGCCTTTGAGGCTAGGTTTGAAGCATGCAGACAATATTAGAGAATAATGCTTCTTGTTTGTTTCCTTTTTGCTTTGTTCAATATGCACAAAGTGAGTATCTGTTGATTGATGCTTGTTTGTGCCTAAGTCAATAAAATGGATGGCAGGACAGCAAGCAAAACCTTTATGCTTCACAATGCCAATTTCACGGTCAATACTAGTAGCAAAAGCTACAGTGACTGGCACAAAAATGAACCAGAGAGGGCTGTTTTCTATACAAATGTGCTTTTTCTCTTCCACACATAGTCATGTAATGAAGTGGGTTCATTTTATTGATCTCACTGGTCGTAACCTTTACTAAGTGTCCAATTTAAGAAAAAAATTCTATGAAGAGATTTACAAAAAAAATTTATGTGCTCGGCTCTCTTAATGGGAAAAATTGATTTAAATACTTTCCAACAAGCTTCCTATATGACTTCTGTACATAACTATGTTTGTATGAACTTTTGTGTAAAAAATGACTAATACTGGTATGCTACATGAAGATTTGGGTGAATTTATCTATGTAATTGAAAATTTATATGAAGTGGGAACTTTTAGTGAGTATATTGGACATATTTAAATATATGATTATTTATACTTCAAAATTTACATACTTGCTTGAAATCTTCATTTAATTCTTTTCACTTGAATTTTAATCATTATCACTGAATCCATGACTTTTTCAAACAGAAAGAAACTTTTTCTGAAAACATTAAATAGCGTACTAGTTTAAAGTTGGAATTTGTCATTAGAAAAATGTTGCACTAATTTCTGATTATATCATTTTCTAGTTTTGTGGAATATTTTATTTGTTTATTTAACAGTCAAAAAATAATAATAGTATGCAGTTCATTTTTTTTTCTTTTGGGTTGTAGAGAAACTTCATGTAAAGTCACATCATAGTACCTGGAATAAGAAAACATTAAAAATGAAATATTAAAACTGTCCTTATTTTTAAACCCTGGTTTATTCATAACTAATAAGTATAATGTAACTTAGAGTGTTTAAAATGAAAATAAAAGTATCTGGACAATTCATATCTCACAAATTAGATATGAAATAAAATAAAATTGAAGTACAGATAAAAAATCAATTGTTGATTTAAATACTTACTGAGATAAGATCTAACTTAGTTTAGTAGCCAGACAGACAAAATACATGTGCTTATAAAGTAATTATCACCTTGGTTTTGTATTATTCATTCTACCTCATTTGTTCTCCAGCATTAGACATAGTTTTAATGCATTTTGAGTTGGGCATTTTATTAATTTAAATTTCAATTAATCTAAAGTTATCCAGGAAGATTGGAAGCTGCCAATTTTTTTCTTTAAAAACTACATTGTGCAGTAATATTCATAGCTACACCCACTCTTTGGCAATTTTGAGTTGTGTGGAATGAGTCATACAGACATATGCATGTGTATTTTTATCTGGTTAGAAAATGTCATGCCCATGGAATTCTCAGTGTTCCAAATACATGCAATCCTGGGCCTGAGTCCTTTTTCTGACATGTATGGAATACAAGATAGAGAATGCTACCCTGTAATATATGTAAGCTATTTTTTAAACCATCAATAAAAACCATTTGGTGTTTTGAAAAATGTTCTTTTAATGAAACCTACCACTGTGTTTGTAATTCTTAAAATATTATTTTTATAAAACCTAAAATAAAAAATCATGGTACATTATCTAGAATGCCCAATGTGAAGCTGATTATTGATTGCCATATTTTGATATTTATGTTTGATTTCACATCCTCTATAATAATAAAAATGTACAAAAAGAAATGGCATATATCTGGATTCTCTGAGAAAGTTAAGCAAAAAAAATCATGTTGATAAAAAATGTTTTTAAATAATAAGAAATTTTTAAGTTAAAGTTCCAAACTGGCTAACATAATATCTGGTAATCATGCACTATCATATTGTATGTCCTATAACAGATGGTTTGATTATTGTATTTCACCAAAACAACTACTTATAGGTCAGTTTTTATTATTTTAATCTTCTGAAAATACTTCTTCTGATTAGATTTCTTGTAAAATTATTTTAGCAGTTTTCCCACCTTGATTTTTAAAATATTGAGAAAATCAAATATTTTGCTCTATTATTATCTCACAGTCCTCATTAATAATTGAATTATTTGAAATAAACTACATTCAGATACAGAGAATAGAGACTGTATGCCCCAGAGAGAGACACCTCTCCTACCTTCCCTTACCAGGCTAAAAGTCAAATTCATTCACCCATCATTCAAGTTCTTTTTGGGATCTGGCCATAACCTCCTTTCCAGTCTAGTACTTACTGCCTTGCAGGCATAACTCACTGTCAAACATTCAATGCTTCCCAGTTTGCTCACATGCACAATTCTCTAAGGAAAAGCAGATTGTTAATTTAGCTGGAGCATCAGCTGAATGACTGTCTGGAAATGGGGGGGAAAAGGTGGGAAAGGTGAAAAGGATCCAAGCTATGAAAGTTTCAGCCCTTTAGCTACTGCAATTATTGTTTTTTTTTTTTTTTTGAACAATACACGATAGCTACTTGTGTAGCATTTGTATTGTATTAAGTACTAAAAATCATCAAAGAGATGTGTTACAGCATAGTATGCAGGTTATAAGCAAGCACACCATTTATGTAAAGGGCCTCAGCACTTGTGGATTTTAGTACTCACAGGGAGTTCTGGAACCCATCACCCATGAATTCTAGGAAAGTATTTATGATACTTTAAAGGAAGTGACTCTAGTATATGAGAAAGCTCAGAGAGAATAAAAATGATTAAATGCTGAATGAGAATAATATATCTGAGTGTAAAGGAAGAGACGGGAAACAGTATTGAGGAAACAGTATAAATTCATATCTCAATTTCCCTGCTTATTAGCTGCATGGATTTAAACTAGTTACTTAATTGCTCTAAGCTTTTCATTCCTCATTGGTTAAATGAGAATAACAAAATTACTACCTATGGATTGTATGAGAATTAGGATTTAAAAAATAAAAACTCTACAAAGTATTTAGAGCCTAGCTCACAGTAAGTGTTCAAGGAATATTGTCTAATTCATTAATGTTATTGTAATATCATATGAATTTGGCATAACATTGGCTATGCTTAGGACAGAAGACTAGAAAACTGTCCTAAGATTTCTATGTTGAATGCCTGAAATAAGAATGACAAGGACATAATTTAAGACTATAGTAGGTGAGAAAAGATAATAAACTAATTATTTGTTACACATTTTATTTGAAAAGCTGGTGCAATGACCAGGTAGGATTTACTCAGTAGGCAGTTGGAACTGTGAATCTAGTATTTAGTAGTGAGTCACCAACTCACTGTGATATTAATACACTGTAACAAGATCTGATTAGGGAACTGTGTTTTTTATTCTGCTTTTGCTTTTCATCCAGTGGATAGTTTTCATTAAAATGATCATCATGATCATGTAGGACTCTAAGTCTGTGTTTAACAAAATCATATAAAAAATCAACTATTTCACAGCCAAGGCTTGTAGTTTCATAAATTGACTGTGAGTCATTTCCTACCTTATATAATCACATTGTATGATTATTTGAAGAGTAATGCAAACACAATTATTTTTCATTTTCATCAGTAGAAAACTGTTTCTATCACCTAGGAACACCAAAATGACTCAGGGAATCTCCCTGTAAACATTGCAGGGCATTTTCTCAAAGTTGATGAATCCAGGAATTAAACCATAATGTTTACATTTAACTGGTTTTCAATGAAAATATCATTTATGCGCCGGCGCCGTGGCTCAACAGGCTAATCCTCCACCTTGCGGTGCTGGCACCCTGGGTTCTAGTCCCAGTCGGGGCACTGGATTCTGTCCCGGTTGCCCCTCTTCCAGGCCAGCTCTCTGCTATGACCCAGGAGTGCAGTGGAGGATGGCCCAGGTGCTTGGGCCCTCCACCCCACGGGAGACCAGGATAAGTACCTAGCTCCTGCCATCAGATCGACGCGGTGCGCCGGCAGCAATGTGCTGGCCGCAGCGCGCCGGCCAGGGCAGCCATTGGAGGGTGAACCAACGGCAAAAGGAAGACCTTTCTCTCTGTCTCTCTCACTGTCCACTCTGCCTGTCAAAAAAAAAAAAAAAAAAAAAAAAAAAAGAAAAAAGAAAAAAAAAAAAGTAAAGAAAATATCATTTAGAACTCGGTGTTTTGCCAGTATGTTAACTGTGTCAACTAATCTGAAATTCCACTACTTTCCACAACCTCCCCGTCTTGATCATTCACTTGTCCCTTTCAAATTACTACATTTCCCTTATGAAAATTAAGTACAGTTTCTCAATCTTGCCTATTTTATGTAGGAAAAATGATACGATTTCTCTTATCTTCATCTTCATGTGCTTTAGCATTACTCACTTTAATTTTCTCTTCTGCCTATATATAAGGTATAGTTATCTCTTCATTGGTGTTATAGTTTCTGAATCGTTGTACAATGAATATGTATCTGATAATAAAAGTAATTTAAAAATCATTTCCTCTCCAAAATATTAAAATGCATGTGATAACAAAAATGGGAAAAGTATAAAAGTTATTAACATTAATTTTCATCTCTACCCTTAGAAAAATGTTTTTTTCCTTTTTCTTAATGTATTTAGTTCTTATTGTCTAAATGCATCCAAGGACGTTCATCCTATAATACCTTATATTGGTACAATTTTATGTTCTCTGACTTGTTACCAAGTACGTACCTTGAAGTCTGACTTTAGTTTTGTTATTGTTGTATAGATGTCGATCATATCATTAGAATTTAATGAAATGCCTTTAAAGCGTATTTGCATTAAGATCCCTAGTTTTTAAAAAAACACAAGAATAAAAGCTGTAAAAATAAATAAGTAAACGCTGTATGCAGCATATTAACTGATCTTTCATATAGAAAAACAAAACAAAACCAAAATCCCAGAAACTCCCATTGTCATTAAGACTTTCTGGCATGATAGAGGAAGGGAAATGAAATAGCTAATATTGAGTTCATTGCTCTTGTTTAAGTCCTGTCACCCAACAATGCATGTCATCTGATTCATTCAGCCCATAAACACAGTAAGAAGCAGTTGAGAATTTGCTCCTCCTTCCAATCACCTTTATAAATTGAATTTTACCATTAAAAGCAATCTCTCTCTGAGAGAATGATGTTCAGTGAGTGTAGAGTTTCAGCTGTCTAAGATGGAAAAGTTCTAAATCTGTACAACACTCTGCTTACAGGAAATACTGTTCTCTATACCTCACGTTGTGGTGCAAGGTAGACATGTTAAGTTTATTTTAGTACAAGAAAATTACTTTATTTGAAATATATTGACCCTCTAGCTTTCTCAATTTTCTTGTAAAGTGCAAAGGTCCCTCAAAGGTGTACATTGTATCTCCAGTGTTCTCTACTACTGCTGATCAAAGTATGGGTCAAAGAATGGTGCTGGTGTGTGAGCTAATATTTACTGGTTTGTTACAAGGACAATACTAAGAAGCGTGCTTAGCCATTTACAGAAATATGACCTTGCCATATTTAATTTTTTCATTTTATGACAGTATCATTCTGCCATAGGTTAAAGGGACAAAGAAAAAATATGGTTTCTTTTCACAGATAGTTTGAAAAATAACACCTTACAGTACTTCTCATTGGAAATTTGTTTCCAAGTTCCTGTAATGCCAGAACTTGTGGGTATAACCTGACACTGGGAGGACTTTCAGTAAAGAAAATGGAAGCAACAACTTGCCATATTGAGCAGTATCTCTGTGAAATACAGTGCTCCATAAAATATAATTTGGAAACCTCAAAAAGCATAAAAGATATGTAAATCATGTTAAAATTGGTAAAACATGATGAAGCATGATCCAGGATTATCAATCACTTCAGAGAAAATTTGGGGGCATCATAGACCCTTTTGAGAATCTGATGAAAATACTGATTTTTGTTATTTACAAAAAATGTTAAAAGGTGCATTGTGAACAATATCTGCATATAACTTGGGGACGTATACTGTTTGAATTGTATGTGTGCGTAGGGAGAATTCAGGTTAACAGTAACTCATGGGAAGATTTTTGGCATTCTAGTTCCTACTCAATGGAGATTTTTCTTTTTTAATCTTGTATCAGAACCATTTTCTCACTGTTCAGTGAACATGATGAAACATGTTTTCTGTTGTCACAATGTGATTAGACACGGAGGTTGCTGCTTGGAACAGAAATACAGGCTGCATGGAATAGGAAACATAAAGATAAGGGAGGGGAAAGCAGTAAACCCTTGCAAACAGAGAAAATGCTGGTCAGTAAGAATTCATTATCTGCAGACAACTTGAAAACACTGCCCTTACTCCAGAGGCTCTGCTCTTAATTTCCTCAGTCCCCATCCATCAGTTCGACTCTCTGCATGAAATTCCCTCCCTTCCTTATCACCTCATTCACATAGGTGATCTTTACTGATTTTGCATGACTCAGAGTGATGATGAAGAGGATGAAGACGTAGTACTGATAATAATTGCTAACATTTATTGAGTGGTTAGTTTATTAGTTAGCAGTCATTATTCTCTCTCTCTCTCTCTGTCTCACAAACACACACACACACACACACACTTTACTCTTTACAACAGCCACACGAAAGTGGTAGCATTTTGCATATAAAAATTCATTGCATTTACAGAAAGGTAGTTTATTTTCACAATGTTGCATAATTACTAAGTAGCAATAGCTGAACAGAGAAATTATCTTTGCTGAGAAGCCTTCCAGAAAAGGTCAGTTTGTTCTACTGTGTGCTCCCAAAGAAATCTAGATCATTTGCATCATAAATCTTACCATGATGTAGGTTTTAGTAGACTATAGGTATTGGTGGTATCCTTTTATAGTGAGATCATGAACTCCAGTGAGAAAAACTATGTTGTTCATGTTTTTTAATATCTCTAATGATTACAAGCATCCAACAGTGAGTACACAAGAGGACTTAAATATATGTTGATTACAAGTATAAACAAATGAGTAAATGCTTAGATGAAAAAATGAATGTCATAATTAAAGATTATATAAATAATTTCTGCATAAATGTATTTCAAAATTAAATACCATAAATCCTAGCAAAAATACTATTAACAATAAGTGACATCTTTTTTTCTAACTTGTTTCATGAGGATTATACCTGTTGTGTGTGGAACAGTGAAATAGAAGGACTATCTATTTTGGATACTCGAGAAGATCCAACTACCATGAATTAACAGAAAAATCAACTAAAATGGAAAAAAAATCTGAACGTAAGACCTGAAACTTTCAAAATCCTAGCAGAAATACTACATGAAAAACTACATGATGTTCATTTGGATGACGATTTTTGGGAGGATATCATACAAATCTCAGGCCATAAAATGAAAAAGATGGTATCAAATTAAAAATCTGCACAGAAAAGAAAGTAGTCAACCAAGTGAAAAGGCAGCCTATAGATAAGGGAAATATATTTAAAGTCATTTATCTGATGAGATATTTATACCTAAAATACAGGAAAAAATTCACATAATTCAATAACAAAAATACCAGACCAATTTAAAAAGTGGATAAATTATCTGAATTAGCATTTCTCCAACGAAGGTATAAAAATACCTAATTAGCACATTAAATGTGCCAACAACACTAACAATCAGGGAAATACAAATCAAAACCACTATGAGATATCAACTCAAAAGTATTAAGATGGCTTTTCCAAAAAGTTAAGTAGTAAGTGTTGGCAAAATTTGGAGAATAGGAAATTCTGATATACTGTTGCTGGGAATGTATATTTGATATAACCAGTATGAAAACTATGGAGTTCTTAAAGAAATTTAAAAAAATAGACCTACCTTATATGACTCAGCAATCTCTTTCTGAGTATATAACCAAAGTATATGGAATAACTTCTTAATGATATCTGCACCCCATGTTCATTGTAGCATATCCACAATAGCCAAGATGTGGAAACAAAATAAGTGTCCATGTACAGATGAATGGATGAAGAAACTGTGTATACACACACACATACACACACACATACACACATATTTCAAAATGTTTCTGAAAAATAGAAGTGAAAGTGAAAGATAAGTTCATTTTGGTGCAAATTTTTAAAATAATGAATATTATGATTTTAGTGCAAAATTATTCACTCTTAGAAGGAGATTCTGGCATTTGACAAAACACTGAGGAAACTGAGAGAGACTGTGCTAAGTGAAACATGTCAGACTAAGCGTGAAAACATTGCATTATCTCACGTAGGTGTGGAGTCCAAGAAAGAAATGAATACATTAATAAAATAAATAAAACAGCCGGTGCCGCAGCTCACTAGGCTAATCCTCCGCCTAGCGGCGCCGGCACACAGGGTTCTAGTCCCGGTTGGGGCGCCGGATTCTGTCCCGGTTGCCCCTCTTCCAGGCCAGCTCTCTGCTGTGGCCAGGGAGTGCAGTGGAGGATGGCCCAGGTGCTTGGGCCCTGCACCCCATGGGAGACCAGGTAAAATCACCTGGCTCCTGGCTCCTGCCATCGGATCAGCGCGGTGTGCCGGCCGCGGCGGCCATTGGAGGGTGAACCAACAGCAAAAGGAAAACCTTTCTCTCTGTCTCTCTCTCTCACTGTCCACTCTGCCTGTCAAAAAAATTAAAAAAAAATAAATAAAATAAATAAAACAAAGAATGGGGAAAGTCAGAGGAAGTGGGGAGATGTAACTCAAGGCATTTTAAAATTGCAGACATATAGTCTAAATGAGTAAAGGTAGAATGATGACTATAGTTAATAATATTGTTTTGGACTAAGGATTTTTGTAGAAAAAGCAGACTGTAGGTGCTCTTGCCACACCCACAACTATATGCAAAAAGAATTACTGTTTGATGATGGATGTGTTGATTGCTTGATGATAAAAATTACTTCATTGTGTATAAATATGTCAAAACAGTGTGTTGGAGGCAGGCACGTGGCTCAGCACTCAAGATGCCTTTTGGTTTGCTCACATCCCACGTCAGAGTGCCTCACCTGAATCTCAGTTCTGAATCCAGCTGCCTAATAATACATGCTGCTAGAGGCAGCTGGTGATGGCGCAAATGCCTGGGTCCTTGCCATCTATGTGGGAGGCCTGGATTAAATTCCTTGTTCCTGGGTGTTTGAGAAGTGAACCAGCAAATGCTCTGTTTCTTTCTGTCTCTCTGCTTCTTGAATAAAACAAATAAGTAAAAGCTTTTAAAACACTCTCATCAAAAAATGTCCAGGAATTATGTTGTGCTCTTTAAATACATATAAAGAAATGGAATGAGAGACCAATATACATATACCCTTGATCCTTATTTTTCTCTTTGTACTAGCTGGGATCTTCTATATTGATATCAAGCCCTATCACAATGATGATCACTTCCAAAAAGATAAAATTTTTGAATACTTTATTTATTAATCTACATAGTATCAAGTGCTTTGCACTGCATTTTATTCTTTTACTAGATTCTCAATTTCATTCCACTTAATTTAGTTCTACTTATGAGGACCTGGTTTAATGGCCTGAATTTTGAATATTTGCTTCTCAGAACAGTAGGTTCTTTAAATGCCCTATCAACTGGCTTCCTGCTTCCAATCCCTCCCTTCCATACCCATGCACAGTTACCAAATTTCTTCTTCAATAAGATTGCTTTCATCATTGTAGTTCCCTGTTCAAAACCTCCAATGACATTCTTACCAACAGGATCAAGTTCAGATTTCTAAGCTTGATGTTCAAAGTTTTCCATAATCAGTACAAACTTGCATGCTTCCCTTATCTCTGATTCTTGCCTTGCAGCATCCTTCTATTTTATGTTCTCTGCACATTCCTTACCCAATCCAGCATGTTACTTTGTAGAGTTAAGGAAAAACTCTTAAAGAAAATCCTTATTCCTCCTTTCTGAATCACCTTATTCAACTTATCTAATAATCCTAATATAAATGCCATCATTTATAATGAGTGCTCTAGGATATGTTGTTTTTTCTCCCATTCTAGTTAATGAAATTCATTTTTAAAAGATTCACTCATTCATTCATCCATTCATTTACTTGAAAGGCAAAACAAGAGAGAGAGAGGCATAGAGAGTGAGAGCTCCCATTTGGTTTACTTCTCAAATGCCTGCAACAGCTGGTGTTGATCCATGTCAAAGACAGGGTCCTGGAACCCAATCCAGTTCTCCTATGTGGGTAACAGAGACCCAAGTACTTGAGCCAACATCTTCTGCCTACCAGGTACATTAACTCAAAGGTGGATCAGGAATAGAGTAGCTGGGACCTGAACCAGGCTCTCCAATGTGATGTAGGCATTCCAAGCAGGAGATTAACTTGTTGCACCACAACCCCATCCCAGAATTTATTTTTACACCATGTATTTAGCCTTTGGATTTTATTGTAATTATTTTTTTATATTTATCATATACTATTTTATAGTACTCTTTAAATTTTTTCTTTTTCATTTATTCCTGCTTTCTCTTTGCTTGATGGTCAGGATTAGGAAGGCACAGATCATGTTTCAGAATTTTGCTATCTTCCTTGTAATCTAGCTTCACAGATGTATGTCTAATAAATATCTGTTGAATGCATACATTCACACTCCTGCAGAAATGTTCGATGAGAGGTGCTCAGAGTAGCACATAATTCCAGACAGAAAACTTACCAGGCTGAGTCATTTAGCAGCTGCAAGATGTTTTCAGTGTATCTCCTTATCTGGGTGTGAGAATTAGGGATAAAGAAATCTCAGTTTGCAGTATGGTAGATAAACTTTGGTGTTGTACCTTTTTTAATTCAATAATGCATTTTTTAGATTTATTTATTTATTTATTTGGAAGGCAGAGTTACAGAGAGGCAGAGACAGAAGCAGGAGAAAGAGAGAGAGAGAGAGAGAGAGAGAGAGGGCTTCCATCCGCTGGTTCACTCCCCAGATGGCCACAAAGACAGAGCTGGGCTGATCTGAAGTCAGAAGCCGGGAGCTTCCTCTGGGTCTCCCACATTGGCGCAGGGACCCAAGGACTTGGGCCATCTTCTACTCCTTTCCAGGCCATAGCAGAGAGCGTGATCAGAAGTGGAGCAGCTGGGACTCAAACCAGCGCCCATATAGGATGCCTGCGCTGCAGGCTGGGCTTTAACTCCCTGTGCCAGCACTGCAGGAGGCGGCTTTACCCACTATGCCACAGTGCTGGACCCTCAATAATGCATTTTTAAAACTATTACCTATACCCCATTCAAATACGAAGTAGATACCTTGATTTTGGTTGCAAGTAACAGAGAAAGCTTCAATAATAAGGAAATAGTATATATTTAAATTTTTTGTTTATTTGAGAGACAAAGAGGCAGACAGAGCCCATTTGCCCCATCTGCTGGTTCACTCCCCATATATGCTACAAAAGCCAGGGCAGAGCTGGGGCCAAAGCACAGAGTGGGGAACTCAATTCAGGTCTTCCCATGGGTTCACATCAGTAGGAAGATGAAGTGAGGAGCCAGAGACAGAAATTGAACCCAGCTGCTCTGATGTGGGACACAGGGGTCTTAACTGGTAGATGAAGCACTTATCCCAGGAAAGAATCTTCCCAAAAGAAAAAGACAAAAGGAGTCCAGAGACAGAGTAGATTCATCTTTAGTTAACTGGGTAAACTGATGATCTCATCTGGGACAAGCTTTCTTCTATTGTTCTGTTCTCATGCCTCCTATTGTGTCATTTCTGCAGGCTTAGTCTTTTTTTAATTGCAAAATGTCTGTTACAGATCCATCTCTTTGTTGAAAATACCATGGTGTCCAGTGGAAGAAACAAAATTGTTTTTTCCTTTGAGGTCTCTATTTAGGAGTTAATAGCCTTTTCCAGGAATCCCCACAGAGTTCTCACGTCTTATTAGCTGAAGTTGGGTTATGTTCTCACCCCTAAACCAATAGATGGAAGAAAGCAAGAGCTCTCTAGAGATCTCATGTACAGCAGGGTGACTACAGTTAGCAACACGTTATTGTACACTTGGAACTTGAAAAGAGATAGGTTTTAAGTGTTCTAATAATGACGAAAATAAAAGGTAGCTAGAATAATAGATATACTAATTAACTAATTATGGTTATTATTACACAGTAGATACACATATTAAATCAGCAAGTTGCACGCCTTAATATATACATTTTAATTCTCAAATGCACCTTAATAAAAGATTGTAGAAACCCTCCTGACCACCTGAGAGATAAGGACAGACATCAGAATCGGATGGAGATGCTTCAGCGTATTGGAAGTACAAACGGCTGCCAGGGAAATAACCCACCCGAAATGAGCCAGCGCCCCCTCAGAAAGGCAGGCAGTGCTCTTTCCATTTGTCCTCAAAGAACTGCAGACACCTAAGCATTTCCTGTCTCCGGGGGGATAGAAGAGTGGTTGGAATGCTCTGCTAGAACATTTCCACTGTCATAATGGCCATATGTGATGTAGATTGTTTGAATTAAAATATTGGTGATAACTAAGCACGGAGATTTCTCTAGGGCACCTTTGTGAAATAATACATTTTGTCTGGATATTTTCTTAAGCCAATATGTAAAGCAGATAAATTAATTTTCCCACTCTTCTTTTCTGCTCAATTCTTTCATCTAATCTGATCAAAGTAGTTTGCAAGGGCCAGTGTTGTGGCACGGCAGGTTAAGCTGCCACGTGGGATGTCAGGCGTCCCAAATCAGAGCACCAGTTTGAGTCCCATTTGCTCTGCTTCTAATCCAAGCTTCCTGATAATGTGCTTAGAAAACAGCTGAAGATGGCCCAAATATATGGGCCACTGCCACCCGTGAGGGAGAACAGAATGGAGTCTCTCCCTCCTGGCTTTGGCCTGGTTCAGACCTAGCTATTGTAGCCATTTGGCAGTGAACCAGCCGATGGAAGAATTCTCTCTCTCTCTCTCTCTCTCTCTCTCTCTCTCTCATCTATCTTCCCCTCTACCTCTATGCCTTTTCAAATAAATAAGTAAATAAATGAATCTTTTAAAAAATAAAAACTTTTTAGCAGGGGCACAGAGCTGTGTCACGCTTGCTTTTGGAAGTGTTCTATGCCAGTCAGTTAAACTGGAAGGGATTTGTTCACTTGTTACCATTACTTTATGTATACAGATTAAAAATTATTGATGGGGAGGACTTTTGGCACAAGACCCTGCTGGGGATACCCACACCACCCCCTATTGAAGTGTCTGGTTTCCTCAGGCTCTACTTCCAATTCCAGTTTCTTGTTAATGTGCACCCTGGGAGGCCTCAGGAGATGGCTCAGAGGAATTGGGTTCAACCACCTCTGTGCAAGACCCAGTTGAAATTACAGGCTCCTGACGTCAGTCTGGCCCCACTCGCTGTTGTGGGCATTTTTTGGGATTGAGTAGCTCTCTCAGTGGATGGAGTAGCTCTCTCTTGTTCTCAGAGGGATAAAAGGATGTTTTACATGTCAAAATGTAGGTATCAGGTAAGATAGTATGTAATTACTAATTAGGGATTCTAGGTGCTTTCTGGTACTGTAAGCTATTCAACATAAATTCAAAGCTGCTTAAAACATATTTCAATTCAGCAGGTAATTATAATTTACAAATATTTTGAAAGTAATTACAATAGATGCCTTCTTATTTGATCTCAACAACTGGCTGATAATATTTTCTTTTTTTTAAAGGTTCTTTTTTTTTTTTTTAAAGAATTACTTATTTCATTTGAAAGTCAGAGTTACATAGTGAGAGAAGGAGAGGCAGAGAGGTCTTCCATCTGCTGGTTCACTCCCCAATTGGCCACAATGGCCGGAAGTGTGCTGATCGGAAGCCAAGAGCCTGGAGCTTCTTCCAGGTCTCCCACGTGGGTGCAGGGCCCAAGGACTTGGGCCATCTTCTACTGCTTTACCAAGCTATAGCACAGCGCTGAATAGGAAGTGGTGCAGCCAGGACTCAAAATGGTGCCCATATGGGATGCTGAAACTGCAGGCAGCGGCTTTACCCACTATGCCACAGTGCTGGACCCAGTATTTTCTTCTTTTAAAAGAATTATTTTATTTATTAGAAATACAGAGTTACAGAGAGAGGTAGAGCTAGAGAGAAAGAGAGGTTTTCTATTCCGCTGGTTCACTCCCCAGATGACCACAATGGCCAGACCTGAGCTGATCCGAAACCAGGAGCCAAGAGCTTCTTTTGGGTCTCCCACACAGGTGCAGGGGCTCAAGGAGTTGGGCCATTCTCCACTCATCTCCCAGGTCACAGCAGAGAGCTGGATCAGAAGAAAAGCAGCTGAGACCCGAACCAGCGACCATATAGGATGCTGGTGCTGCAGGCTGAGCTTTAACCCCCTGTGCCACAGCGCTGATCATCTAATGATTTTTTCCATTCTTTTCTTGAAATATAGTGACTGATGCCCATAGTTACCCATTGCTCTCAGTTTTAGGTTTCTCTCCCTCTTTGATAAGGATGTTACTCAACACTACATTTGCTCTACACATTTGTGTCAGCTGTACATATTAGGGCAATACTAAACTTGATGGAGGATTTGTAAACTGCTAATATATGAAAACCAAAAGGTACTGCCTTGCTAATTGTTCATGCATTGAATCACTAAAGTAATTTTGATGATTTAGAGTTAGAGAAAGCTAAAAACTAAGGTAAACTTATAACAATTAATGAAGGAGTTGTAACCAAGTTCTCAATCTAGGCTTCACCTGCCTCTTCAAGATCTCATTATATGGGAGAGATGGGAGGAATAGGAGAAGGAGGGAGGGCGGGAGGGAGGGACAGAGGGAGGGGAGGTAGGAGGGTGGATGGAAAACAGAAGAGAAGAAATTCAGAGAAACAAACTGGAAGTGTAAGATGATGCATTTGGTTGTAATTCATGTAACAGAGACCATGTAAAATTTCAATTGAACCCAAAGAATATGGCACATTTCTGCATTTCTATACCAAATATTAGCAAATAGATGCAAATGTATATTTTAATTTAAAATACCAATGTATATAAGGATGTATGTATATATCATTTTTATTGGAAGCATTGTAAAACTAGCTTTTTGTTGTTGTTGACAGGAAGAGTGGACAGTGAGATAGAGAGAGACAGAGAGAAAGGTCTTCCTTTGCCATTGGTTCACCCTCCAATGGCCCCCACGGCTGGCGTGCTGTGGCCGGTGCATCGCGCTGATCAGAAGCCGGGAGCCAGGTGCTTCTCCTGGTCTCTCATGCGGGTGCAGGGCCCAAGTACTTGGGCCATCCTCCACTCCACTCCCTGGCCACAGCAGAGAGCTGGCCTGGAAGAGGGGCAACTGGGACAGAATCTGGCGCCCTGACCGGGACTAGAACCTGGTGTGCCGGCGCTGCAGGCGGAGGATTAGCCTATGAGCTGTGGTGCCGGCCAAAACTAGCTTTGACATCTATTAAATATGTGTTTATTTGTGGCTCAGAAGAACTGATTAGTTTTATTTTAAAAGGGTAGAAGCTGCCACAAACAGCCCAAGTGTGTGCTTCTCTCTTTTCAAAGTAGGTTATTATGAAAAGAAAATATAAGATTAAGTTGTTCGTGGCAGGCGCTGTGGCTCACTTGGTTAATCCTCTGCCTGCTGTGCTGGTATCCCATATGGGCGCCGGGCTCTAGTCCTGGTTGCTCCTCTTCCAGTCCAGCTCTCTGCTGTGGCCTGGGAGGGCAGTGTAGGATGGCCCAAGTGCTTGGGCACCTGCACCCGCATGGGAGAACAGGAGGAAGCACCTGGCTCCTGGCTTCAGATCAGCACAGCGCCAGCTGCAGCAGCCATTTGGGGAGTGAACCAACAGAAGGAAGACCTTTCTCTCTATCTCTCTCTCTCTCTCACTGTCTGTAACTCTACCTGTCAAAAAAAATTTAAAAAAGACTAAGTTGTTCTGTATCATTTAAAATCTTACCTCTTATTTTTATTATATTTTATTTAAATAACATTTAAAATCCATACAAATATACATGACACATTTTACAAATTTGACTTTAACAATGTAAAAATCAACATTTATCAGTTTCCCATTAGTTAACTTTGAAAAAAATATATTAAATGGCATATTTTAAATGTTTATTAGAAAAACAAAATGAAATACCTGAGTCTTCCAATGAAAGGAAAATTGATTTAAAAGAAAAAAAAAGTAGCAGAAACAACTATAAAGGAGAAAAAATGTTTCCTGTGCCTTTTTCAGATTGTCAGAATGAAAAGGATTTGTGTCTGCTCACATACAGAATTATATAACTAATTAAATTTTCTATTTTAATTTGAAAACCTGTAGTAATTGACCTCTATATGATTTAATGAAAAGAGAATAGCTCAGTTTTGTGTCCACATAAGCCCCCATTAGATAGTTAGTTTTCATGCATTTACTCTAAACTGGGGACTATCTGTATTTAGTCTTCCTAATAACCTTTCAAGTTAAGTAAGATCATGCCCATATTTACCTGAAAACACAAGCTCAGGAAGGGGCTAAGCATACAATCAATGGTGGGACAGGGCACAGGTGAGCCTCTGCCTGTTGATAAAGGTTGTACTTAATCCCATTCCAAAATGTTCTTCCTCATCTAGTCATGTTTCCATTTTTCTGTAGATTGGAGGTAAAGTCATCTGCCTTCCCCAGAGTGTGTTAGATAAAATGAAAACTTTTAAAGTGCCTGATGCTATGTAAATCCACGCTGTGTTTATTGTTATAAACATCTCTCAAAGAAAGCTGGAAAACATTTGGAGAAAAACTAGGTAGAACATCTTGTCCTAGAGAAATGGAAACATATTCAGCCCTCAAGCTAGCCCTGTATTGGTTAGACCATGCTTTCTCCCTGGCTCCATTGGGCTGGACAAGTCATCCTGCCTTATTCCTCTTATCAGTGGGTCAGTGAAATCAGGGGGTTGACTTTGCAAACATCTTCCTTTTGAAAAAATAAATAAAAATAAAAAGTTTTAAAACATAAAACCTTTTTTATTTTCAATTATATTTATATACAGAAGATCAATTTAGTATATATTAAGTATATATTTCAACAGTTGCACCCACACAGAAACACAAAGTGTAAAGTATTGTTTGAATACTAGTTATACCATTAATTCACATAGTAGAACACATTAAGGACAGAGATCCTACATGGGGAGGAAGTGCACAATGACCCCTGTTGTTGACCTAACAATTGACACTCTTGTTTATGGCATCAGTAATCACCCTAGGCTCTTGTCATGAGTTGCCAAGGCTATGGAAGCCTCTTGAGTTCGCCAACTCCGATCTCCTTCAGACAAGGTCATAGTCAAAGTGGAATTTCTCTCCTCCCTTCAGAGAAAGTTACCTCCTTCTTTGATTCTTTGTTGGCCCATTCTTTCCACTGGGATATCACTCGCAGAGATCTTTCATTTAATTAATTAATTCATTTATTTATTTTTGCCATAGTGTCTTGGCTTTCCATGCCTAAAATACTCTCATGGGCTCTTTAGCCAGATCCGAATGCCTTAAGGACTGATTCTGAGGCCAGAGTGCTGTTTAGGACATCTGCCATTCTATGAGTCTGCTGTGTATCCTGCTTCTCATGATGAATCATTCTCTCATTTTTAATTCTATCAGTTAGTATTAGCAGACACTAGTCTTGTTTATCTGATCCCTTTGACTCTTAATCCTATCATTATGATCAATTGTTAACTGAAACTGATCACTTGGACTAGTGAGATGGCATTGGTACATGCCACCTTGATGGGATTGAATTGGAATCCCCTGGCACGTTTCTAACTCTTCCATTAGGGGTAAGTCCGATTGCTCATGTCCCAAATTGTACATCTCCTCCCTCTCTTATTCCCACTCTTATATTTAACAGGGATCACTTTTCGGTTAAATTTAAACATCTAAGAATAATTGTGTATTAGTTGAAGAGTTCAACCAATGGTATTAAATAGAACAAGAAAAATGCTAAAAGGGATAAAGTATTAAGTTGTTCATCAACAGTCACGACAAGGGCTGATCAAGTCACCGTTTCTCATAGTGTCCATTTCACTTAAACAGGTTTCCTTTTTGGTGCTCAGTTAGTTATCTCTGATCAGGGAGAAAAAACATAAAAACTTTTAAAAAAAGAGGTAATGGTTACATAATGGTTATACAATTTCCAAATTTAACTTTATCTGGAATCATAGGACTGTTGGCCAATGTCAAGTTATCAGCAAGAATTGATGCTCCATATTTTTCCTCCACTCTGAAGAAGTTTCTGATGAATGAAAAGGATATAACAAACATTGTAGAGAGCAATATCTTTGTTTATTGCATCAAAGGCAGAAAGCATACTCTGAGAATACACCTTGAACACATGCCGATTTTACTGAATTGTGGCCTCAAGGATGAGGCACGTATATTTCTTAAAAAAAAACCTTGAATATATTTGGGGAAAATTCTGAGTGGTAGATTAAAAAATGCAGTATCTCTTTCAATGAATTTAATAAATCTGCTTTTAAAATTAGTGCTGAACTAAATAGTTCTTGATTATATCAGAGATTAGAAGTTAAAATGAGTGTCTTTTTTAAAAGATTTATTTATTTATTTGAAAGGCAGAGTTACAGAAAGGCAGAGGCAGAGAGGGAGAGACAGCAAGATAGGTCTTCCATTCGCTGGTTCACTCCCCAGATGATCTCAATGGCTGGAGCTGGGCCAATCTGATCGAAGAGCCAGGAGCTTATTCCAGTTCTCCCATGCCAGTGCAGGGGCCCAAGGACTTGGGCCATCTCCAACTGCTGTCCCAGGCATAGAAGAGAGCTGGATTGGAAGTGGAGCTGGAATGGGCACCCATATGGAATACCAGCATGGCAAGCAGCAATTTTACCCACTATGCAACAGCACTGGCCCTAGTAAGTGTCCTAAGGGTGATCATTAATCGATATTGTACTGAACAGTATTGAAGATCATGTACCCCAGGAGTGAGTTTTAGGACAGTCTGTGTGAACAATAATGGTATGTAAGTAATTCCTAGGAAGGCACATAAAACATTTATTAGGAGTTTGTTTCCCAGAAAAATAAGCAAGAGAGTAAATCTATGCCCTGTAACTTTTCTTTCCAAACATAATGTGTTGGGTTTGACTTGATCTCTCAGTGAGTAGAGGGACTAGAGAAAAGTAGAAAAGATATCAGAAATGTATTAAATAAATAATAAAGAAAGAAGGTTATGTTCCAATCTGCAGCCTGGGGGTGCCTGATTCCACAGTGTCAACAGATGGTGTTTTCTTTGGTTCCCCACAGCGTCCTAAATGAAAATGCGTTCTAAGATAGTTGAAAATCAGGTCTTTTAAGTCTAAAAGTCAAATCAAATCACAAAAAGAAAAAAAAAAACACAATATTTAGGGGTGAAAATGTTGTTATGTTTCTGACTCATGGAACTGCTGTGATAAACTGAAAGAAGATGCTGTAGGCATGAGGTTCTTACATGGTGATCATCTACAAGGCTTAGCAGATTTGCTGTCATTGGGAGATAAGTTTAGATTTATTTTTTCATTTGAAAAATAGAGCAAGAGAGCTTGATCGAAAGAGCTTGATCGAGAGAGAGAGAGAGAGAGAGAGAGAGCGCATCTGCTGGTTTACTCCACAAATGACCATAACAGCCTGGAGTTTGGGACTAGATTGAGGTCAGGAGACAGGAACTGTACCCTGCACCTCCCACACAGTGGCAGTACTTTGGTCATCTTCTGTAGCCTTCCAGGTGCACTACAAGGAAGCTGGATTGGAAGCAGAGCTGCCAGGAATGAAACATGCATTCTGAAGTGGGATGCCCAGCATTGGAAGGGTTGGCTTAACCTGTTGTGCTACAATGCCAGCCCCTAGAAATATGCATTTTTTTATTTTCTTTTGGACATTACAATGTATTCAAAATCATGCTATAAATAAATATATCTAGCTTTGTTTGGCTCAGTGTTTCCTCTATATTTCCACCTCTAAAGTAGGCTTTTGTAAGTTTATTTTATTTTTCCAGTGGAAACTAGGAAATAGCTTCCTAAATACTTAGAGACGCAATCACAAAGCTTTAAGCCTAATTGTTTTATCTCTCACTGTGTTCTTGCATATGGGCACTGCATGGGCAGGTAGCAGTATGTTTGCCACCTAGCAGAGTGCCTGGCATACGACAGATGCTCAGTTCATGACTGCTGAATAGAATTGAATGAGGAAAGTTATTCTTTGATTGATATTAAGTCAGACACGTGATCCTAATAGTGAAATTAATTACACTTAATAGGAACACACACACACGCACAAAAACACATGCATACTCACACATGGAGATGACATTTTAATTGTAATTTAGAATTTGTAAAATAATTTTAGGTGCATAATAAGACTTTACCCCCCAAAATATCTGTTAAATAGCTGGCCAACAAAATTTAGATTCCCTCACTTGTAAAATGAATAGTTATTGGAAAGTGACTGGGTACAAACAATTTTTCATTCTCCTATTTCTTTTGTCTAGGTGTGACTATTTTTCATTGATGTAATTTGAGTGGAAGTGAGACCTATCACTTCTAGGCCAAGGCTTTTAAGCACTGTGTACCTTTCTTTTGGCTTCTAATTCCCTTCTGCTATTGCATAAAATAGAGACACAACAGGGGAAAATCCTGGGTCCACATGTTGCACAAAGAATTGACATGAATCTGGAGCAATCATACTAGGAGTAATAATACTAGGCTGTTAAAAACATTTGAAAAAAAGGATACAGTAAAAAAGAAAGAATTATTGTGGAAAACTATTGCTAATGGATTCGTTATAACAAGTAGTATTGCCTTGGCTAATTAGAAACAATGAGTGCAGAACAGGAATTTGGGGCCACTTGGGATACCTGCTTCTGATATCAGAGTCCCTGGATTTGATTCCTGGTTCTGATCCAAATTCCAACTTCCTGTTATGGTACATTATAGGATGAATTAAGAGATGGTTCAAGCTGTGGGTCCCTATCACCCACATGAGAGACCTGGATTATTTCTGGTCTTCTGATCTTCTGTCTTTAGCCTGACCCAGTTCTGACTGTTGCTTGCATTTGGTGGGGGGTGTGTAAATCAGCATATTGAAGCTCTCTGTCTCCCAAACTCCCTTTCTCTGTCTCTCTGCATTTCAAATCAAAAAGAAAAATGTTAAAAAATTAAAAATAGCGAGTCCTATTATAGTATATTATAGAAATTGACCTGTAGAGAAACTGAGTTAACCAATGTCAATTAGTGAAAATTCCAAGTTTTGAATTCACATCTTTCATTATGAAGGCCCTGCTCCTTTGAACACCCGATGCTGCTTCACAGGCAGGCACTCATCTAGGTTGGCTGACGGATTTCCCGGTGCAGTAGGTTCTCCTTTCTAAGTTCATACATCTACTATCTTGTCTTTATTAAGTGAATTTGATGATTCAACATCAGAATGGTAATTTTAATAATGATGCTGGGGCCGGCGCTTTGGTGTAGTGGGTAAAGCCACCACCTGCAGTGCCAGCATTGCATATGGGCGCCGGTTCGAGTCCTGGCTGCTCCATTTTCAATCCAGCTCTCTGCTATGGCCTGGGAAAGCAGTAGAAGATGGCCCAAGTCCTTGGGCCCGTGCACCCATGTGGGAGACCTGGAAGAAGCTCCTGGCTCCTGGTTTCGGATCAGTGCAGCTCCAGCTGTTGTGGCCATCTGGGGAGTGAACCAGCGGATTGAACACCTCTCTCTCTCTCTCTCTCTCTCTCTGATGGAACACCTCTCTCTGCCTCTTCTTCTCTCTCTGTGTAACTCTGACTTTCAAGTAAATAAATAAATCTTAAAAAAAAAGAAATCCTCTTAAAAAATAATTATGCTAATCACTATACCATCATGCATTTTCGACACTTTTTAGATGACTTTTTTTTCTATGCCTCATTTGTTTCTCATAAAAACTATGAACAGTGTTCAGAATATTGGTCCTATTTTCACTATATACATGAATAAACTGAACCTAAGATACGTATTTTTGTCCAAAATCACATCCTTCAGTCTAGGATCAGAGACTAAGGACTCATGAAGGAAGGTCTTCGGAGAGAAACAAAGAGATAAAGAAAGAATTTTAAACAGAATTTCTGATATTGTAAAAATATTTGAGTATATAGTCAAGAAAATGAGAAATTATAAAACTTTATGGGAAACAAAAATACCTTGAAAGGAAGAAAATACCTAAGAATAATAATCCTGCTTGGCTTGCTAGTACAAAATATTTACCTAGCCATAATTATATATGTACTATTTGTTCAATCAACTGGAAATTGTGAGAAAATTAGAGCTAATGATTCTTGGCTATCTCTTAGGATTGAGTTATAATGCACTGAAATCCTCATCCAAGTAGCAAGTATTTTGTGGATAATATTCAAAACAAAATAATCAGGAAACATCAATCTATGTGTGTTGTTTGCACACAGACATGAAGCTGCTAGAGAAAATTCTTAGAAGGGTTAAAAGTATTGCTTCTGAGATGATGCAACTCAGGTGTGAGAAGCTGGGTATGAGGTTTATGTGTAGCTCTCTACAATATTTGGAGTTTTGCCACATATACATACTATTATGACTAGAAATGACATTTGCTTTAACTATTCATAAGAAATTCAAGCTTAATTTTGATCAGAACGACATATATACCTGATCTCCACTCTCTATGCCCTAAGTGAAGGCTCAACAGCTAGCCCCACTCCCTGATGGCTAACCAAGGAAGTGGAAGCTTCTGCACAGAGGTATGTGTGTAGGGAATGGATTGTAAGGAGGTCAAAAATAGAAGCAGAGAAAACATATATGGGAAATTAAAGTACAACTAAGAGAATTTAGATTTGAAGAAAGGTAGTTGTGATAGAGTCAATAAGCATGAGAGTTCTAGACATATTTTTAAGTAAAAAAAATGATGTGTACTGGTTTAGATCTGTAATTGATGCACAGTTATTCTTAAGTGTTGAAAATTAACTGAAATGTGATCCCTGTTGAACATGGTGGTGGGAATGGGAGAGGGAAGAGATGTATAATTTGGGACATGCTCAGGCTGACTTGCCCCAAGTGGTGGAGTTGGAAGCATACCAGGGGATTCCAATTCAATCCCATCGAGGTGGCATGTACCAATGCCATCTCACTGTTCCAGGTGATCAGTTTCAGTTCACAGTTGGTCATGGTGAAGGGACTGGGAGTCAAAGGGAGCACATAGACAAGTCTAGTACCTGCTAACGCTAACTGATGGAGTAAATAAAGGGGAGAGTGATCCAACATGGGAAGTGAGATACTCAGCAGACTCATAGAATGGCAGATGTCCTAAATAGCACTCTGGCCTCAGAATCAGCCCTAAAGGCATTCGGAGCTGGCTGAAAAGCTCATGAGAGTATTTCAGGCATGGAAAGCCAAGACACTCTGGCAAAAGATCTCTGCGAGTGAGATCCCAGTGGAAAGAACAGGTCATCAAAGAAGGAGGTACCTTTCTCTGAAGGGAGGAGAGAACCTCCACTTTGACTATGACCTTGTCTAAACAAGATAAGAGTCGGAGAACTCAGAGGGCTTCCATAGCCTTGGAAACTCATGACTGGAGCATAGGGAGATTACTGATGCCATAGACAGGAGTGTCAATTGGTAAAGTCAACAACAGGAGTCACTGTGCACTTACTCCTCATGTAGGATCTCTATCCTTAATGTGCTGTACATTGAGATTTAATGCTATAAAGAGTACTCAAACAATATATTTCACTTTGTGTTTCTATGGGGGTGCAAACTGTTGAAATCCTTACTTAATGCATACTAAACTGATCCTCTGTAAAAAAAAAAAAAAGAAAAAAAAAAGAAATTATCAATTCCTAACTTGACTCTCACTGGGATTAAACATGACAATAGGTCTGAAAAACAAAAAAACAAAAAAACAAACAAAAAAAATTTTCTCCTAGTAATTAAAATATTGTACTTTCAGATATGTCTCTCCATACACCAATGTGACACTCTCATGATTACTGCAATTTTATTATAAGACTTTAAATCAAGTAATATAAAGCCTTCAATTTTACATTTCTCCATTTTAAGTCCTCCCGGATTCCATATAAATTTTAGAATTTGGTTATCAATTTCTATAAAACACCCTCCAGGTATTTTGATTGGGATTTCATTGAATCTATATTAATTTGGGATGAAGTGCCCTCAATAACACTGGGTCTTTGAATATATGCACGTAGATATTTTTTTTTTAATTTTTGTACTTTTTTTTTACCATTGTTTTCTTGTTCTCAGTGTGCAGGTCTTATATATCCTTGGCTAACTTAATCTTTAAAAATTTCACAGTTTTTAACACTATGGTAAATTATATTGGTCTTGGTTATCAGTTATTTGTTGCTAATACGTGGACATATAATTGATTTTGTACAATAACTAGATATTCTGCAAACTTGCTAAACTCTTGTAATTCTAGTAGCTATTTTGGTATATTCTGCAAGATTTTCTGCACATAAGATTACCTCTTCTAAAAGTTTGGGTAATTTTATTTCTTCCTTTTTATATTATATTATCTGTTATCTTTACTTGCTGCATTGTCTAGAACTCCCAGTACAATGTTGAATAAAAGTGGAAAGAACAGATATCCTTGCTTTAGCAGTTCTACTCTTTAGAAAAGGGCATTAGATATTTCACCTTTAAATATGGTATGCTACTACTCTGGCCTCAGAATCAGCCCTAAAGGCACTCGGATCTGGCTGAAAAGCCCATGAGAGTATTTCAGGCATGGAAAGCCAAGACACTCTGGCAAAAAGATCTCTGTGAGTGAGATCCCAGTGGAAAGAACAGGTCTTCAAAGAGGGAGGTGCCTTTCTCTGAAGGGAGGAGAGAACCTCCACTTTGACTATGACCTTGTCTAAACAAGATAAGAGTCGGAGAACTCAAGGGGCTTCCATAGCCTTGGAAACTCATGACTGGTGCATAGGGAGATTACTGATGCCATAAACAGGAGTGTCAATTGGTAAAGTCAACAACAGGAGTCACTGTGCACTTACTCCTCATGTAGGATCTCTGTCCTTAATGTGCTGTACACTGAGGCTTAATGCTATAACGAGTACTCAAACAGTATATTTCACTTTGTGTTTCTATGGGGGTGCAAACTGTTGAAATCTTTACTTAATGTACACTAAACTGATCTTCTGTTAAAAAAAAAAAAAAAAAAAAGAAACTATCAATTCCCAACTTGACTCTCACTGGGATTAAACATGACAATAGGTCTGATCTGATTTCATCATTATTTAAAAAAAAATCATCTATTATTTTTCACTTTATGTTTCTGTGTGGGAGCAAACTGTTGAAATCCTTACTTAATGTATACTAAGCTGATCTTCTGTATACTAAGATAATCGAAAATGAATCTTGATGTGAATGGAAGGGGAGAGGGAGTGGGAAAGGGGAGGGTGGTGGGTGGGAGGGACGGTATGGGGGGGAAAGCCATTGTAACCCATGAGACGTACTTTGGAAATTTATATTCATTAAATAAAAGATAAAAAAAAAATAAAAAAAAAAATAAAAAAAATATGGTATGCTACTGACTACAGATTATCTTAGATGTTATGTATGTGCTTGAAATTTTATCGTAAAGAGATTCTAAATTTTTTCAAATAGTATTATGCATCTATTGAGATGATCATGTAGTTCTTTTTCTCTTTGTGTCTGTTATTATTGTGAATGACATTAATTTTTTAATATTAAATAATTTTTAATCATTGAAATTAGCCTATGTGATTGTGGTATATTAACCACTTTATATATTGCTGATGGGATTTGTTAAGGTTTTGTTAAGAATTGTTGAATCATGATCTTCTGTATATAAAGAGAATCGAAAAATAATCTTGATGTGAATGGAAGGGGAGAGGGAGTGGGAAAGAGGAAGGTAGCGGGTGGGAGGGGCGTTATGGGGGGGGAAGCCATTGTAATCCATAAGCTGTACTTTGGAAATTTATATTCATAAAATAAAAGTTTAAAAAAAATGATGTGTAAATATATTAGAAACTGATTATAAGAGGGAAAAAAGGATCAACAAGCAGGTCTTTAAAGTTTGGACCCGAAGAATGTGAATAATGCAATTCCCATTATATGGAGATTAATGACTGTTGAAGAAAGAAACTTGGGGGGCCCGAAACCAGGAATTCAGTATTAGGCATGATAAATGTGCTGTCTATTAAACTTGCAAGCAGAAATGTCAAGTAAGCACTTGGAAATATATGAGGCTGTAATTCAGGAATATTTCTAAGTTGTAGAGTGGAGAACTGGTGTTTAGGTGGTGTTTAAGGCTGTGAATGGATAAGAACATCTAAGAATTATAGACAGTGAAGAAATATAATCTGAGGGTTGAGTTCTTGTTACTCTCAAGGTTAGAAGTAGAGAAAATTAGGACATCCAGTAAAGGAGACAACGAAGAAATGGCCAGGGAAGTAGGACAGCTATACAAGGAGATATCCACAAGGCTAAGTAGTGATGGTATTTCAAGGACATGAGAATGAGCAACTTTTTCAAACACTCTTGATGAATTAAGGGGAAGCTAGGAATTAAATTATATTTGCATGTAAAAACATTGTGGTTAAATTTGGTAGTGGGAGCCTCCTCCTCTCTTCTCCTCTCCTCTCCTCTCCTCTCCTCTCCTCTCCTCTCCTCTCCTCTCCTCTCCTCTCCTCTCCTCTCCTCTCCTCTCCTCTCTTCTCCTCTCCTCTTCTCCTTCTCCTTCTCCTTCTCCTTCTCCTTCTCCTTCTCCTTCTCCTCTTCCTCCTCCTCCTCCTCTTCTTCTTTTCTCTCTCTCCCATCTTTTTTGCTTTTATTTCCCCTGCAGAATAAGAAGTAAATGATGAACAGAAAGTGAGGTAAGGAGAATTTGTGGATGTCTAAGAAAGACAAGAAATTAGGAAACAACCATCTAGCAGAGTGTGAGAGAGAAAACTGCCTGTAGAAGTACGGTATGATTGCCTGGTGAGGGTCCCCTTGAGGTTTTGGTTATGACATTGTGTGTATCTCTCTAGTTACATGAAGTGTCCCAGGTAGTGGCACTGCATAGGGAGAGAGTTGAGTTCTATGAAGATTGCACTTTTGTGAAGTAAGTTAAATCAAGCAAGAGAGGAGTAATGGAGAAGGGGTCTACATAGAGGAATGCTTATGATGGTGTCCCGTGGAGTCTGAGTCAAGGGAGAAAGACAAACTTTGTCAATAATGGTGAGGCTAATAGACCTCACATATTTGCAGATGTATAGGAATTGAGGCACCAGAATAAAGGAGTAAAAATAGAATCAAGCAGAAGGGATAAGAGGTGGTGTACTCAATCCATTAATTTCAAAGATGGTATATATTTAAACAGAATTAAGGGCAATGGTCTGTGTGTTGCATAGTGTGGCAAAAAGGAAAGCTGTCCACCTCTTCTCCAATAGTCACAGCATCTAGTAACTTTATTTAAAGTTTCATTTTATTTGAAAAACTAGAAGCCAAGAACTCCCTCTAGGTCTCTCACATACCTGAGACATAACCTGCTACCTCCCAGGGTGCACATTAGCAAGAAGCTTTATCAGAAGTAAAGCCTGGACTTAAACTAGACACTCTGATATGGTATGCGGGCATCCCTGGGAACATTTTTAACAGCTGCACCAAATGTCTTCCCTTCCATAGATTTCAAATTTTTTTGCACCAAAATAGATTTATAATTAAATTCAATTTCCATGAGCTTTTTGAAGTAATCTTATATCTGTGGATTTGTTCTCTTCTATTATTTTATACAGAATATAATAAAAAGAAAACAAAATGGATCTCATGAAACATTAATATTAAGCATACTGTTACTTCTTTTCATGACTACTTTTCTCTGGAATTCTTTGTTTAACTTAAATCTTTTCCAGCAGTGCAAGTTTAACATATTCCTTTTGTCACTTAAATATTCACCACTCAGCATTTTGCAAATAACTTCATAGTATTTTGTTAGCAATAACTTCCTTTGGCTCTTTTGCCAAGTAGTTGATATCCAGATGCTCGTAAGCACAATAATGTGTTAGCATAAACTAATTATTTGCCATGTGCAACTATTTATATGTCCTCACTACATTAGTAAGATATGAAAGCCATTTACAATTTCCTTTAAATAGCCACTTGCACCTGCAGGCAGTTTGGCTCAATAACACAGAAATGAATGATAAAGATAGGTTAGACATCTTTGTTCTTTATGGCTTTAAGAGTTCAAACAACTATGAATAAAACACTTTCTTTCCTATTGCAGCACTGATAATACTGTGACAATTTTCTTTGTGAATTTCTGAATTGATTCTTAATCATTATATTCTGGAAGTAAAGAATTTAGAGTTCAACAAACTTGTAGAATTTAGGTTGATCAGACTATTCTTACTGATTTATTTATTTATTTTGGACAGGCTGAGTGGACAGTGAGAGAGAGACAGAGAGAAAGGTCTTCCTTTGGCCATTGGTTCACCCTCCAGTGGCCACCGCGGCCGGTGCGCTGCGGCCAGCGCACCGCGCTGATTCGATGGCAGGAGCCAGGTGCTTCTGCCTGGTCTCCATGCGGGTGCAGGGTCCAAGAACTTGGGCCATCCTCCACTGCACTCCCTGGCCACAGCAGAGAGCTGGCCTGGAAGAGGGGCAACCGGGACAGAATCCGGCGCCCCAACCGGGACTAGAACCCGGTGTGCCGGCGCCGCTAGGCGGAGGATTAGCCTAGTGAGCCGCGGTGCCGGCCACTGATTTATTTTAAATCCATTTGAGGGAAGTGAAAAAAGTGTGACATTTGTGATGTGACAGTGCCCCAGATGAGGGGAAGGTATGGAAAATATATCTTTTGGACTCACTCCATCAATCTAAGTGCAAATCTGTGTAGCCACTGCAATTTTAGGCACAGTAGGCATGATACCTAACCTATGATTTGTTTTAGGATTTCATAAAAATACTTTAATTCTATTTTTTAATTGAAAGTACACAATCAAGTATAATAACATTGATCATGTAGTAGTGATTTCAGGCTGGATTACAGTCTTATTTATATTTATTTAGTTATATTTTAATGGAGGAGTGGGTTCATAAAGGCAAAAGTGCTTAGAACTCTGGAACATCGTAGTGAAGCTATAAGTATCCCCAGATTCCTTTAAAGAATAAGTTAGAACTACTTAACCGGTTGAATCATATTGTTCCAATCATTAAACCAGAGAGACTATGTGAGGTTATTACAAGAAACTGTCGCTCCCCCTCTTCGTGGAGGAACGACACTAAGCCCTGCCTAGGCTTCATATCCGAGTCACGGCACCATTATGTCGCTCCCCCTCTTCGTGGAGGAACGACACAGGACCCTGCGCTGTTCTTTCGTCTGCTCGGCCCTCCCCGGGTTTGCTGCTGGTTCTTCCCGGGTTGGCTACTATCCCTTCCACCTCCGTGGAAGGGCAGTTCCCCCTGGCCGCATTCCCCACTTCCGCAGGGGAGCGGCACACCGCTGGCCGGCTTTCTCGGGGGCTGCACGGGTGTTCCTTCAGCTAGATGTTGCCCATAGATGTTCCCCATAGATGTTCCTCGTGCATGCCGTCTCTCTCCTCCTTTATAGTCCTCCTCCGCCAATCCCAACTCGGCTGCCCACACGCCGAGTACGCTGCTCTCCAATCAGGAGCAAGTCCTACAGTTAATTGGTTGAACTGGAGGCAGCTGTGCGGAAGCTGTTTACTTCTCTCCCAGCGCCATATTGTGGGAGAGCAGATGCATAGAATAAGTCTTAATTCCAGTAACTCAGTCTAGTCCGGTTTGCTCCCCACAGAAACCCATTAGAAACTACATATAAAGTTCACTGTACAGTGTTGTGTACAAACAAGGGCTCAATCTGAATTATTATCAAGTTTTGCTACAAATAGAAGATTTGACTCCATTACCACAGCCAAAATAGATATTATTATTATTATTATGATTATTTTAAATGAATGGGGGCATTCATGCATTGTTACATTACTACAAGGTTAACTTGATTGAGACATTCAGCAAATTCATTCAGGAACTCTCCTTTTAGAAACAACTGATCTCTTTACATATTGACCACTTATTTTAACAACTCAGGCCTTAAACTGAAATATTGTGGGCTACACAATCAGATTCTTCAGATTATGTAGAGTCATGCATTATACAGACTTCAGGTCAATTTACAGTTGCTTTTATTTGTAGATTTTATAAACAAAAGGAAAGGAGTTTTTTGGCCAAATTTATAAAAAGATGATAACAGCATATTTTACTTTTTAAAAAAATGTTTTTTAAAAGTGTTTTTGCATGATACATCTGAAAAGAATGCACATGCAGAGTAATGACATTAGAAAACATTGGTTCAATGCTGATGAATGTACCAGAATTAGGATTTGGGGAAGGTGGAAAACATTACCTAAACAAACCAAAATAAAACATTTAGGGTATTCATGAGATTATTTCCATAACTTTTATTAAACTAGAGAGCTTCAACTGGGGTTCCTCTTAAGCAAACTCAAAATAAGAGAATTCCCTTGACAAGTTTCCATGAAAAAAAATCATGCTTATAAACACCTCCCTTCTATGTGAATTGTGATAGAATTCATAAGAAAGGTAAGTGAAAGAAGAAAACAAATTCCTGATATCTCTCTTTTCCTAGACACCCAGAGATAGCAGCCAAAATTTCAGTCAAATAAAAAGAAACAGAATCATTTCCAATTTTATCTACTGCTTTTGGAGGGACAGAAGATGGAAAGTGAAGAAAGAGTGGGGCCTGAACAGGAATCTTTTCAAATAAAGTCCAATAGGAATGTAAATCTTTAAGCAAGGAATACGTAGAACTTTCCAAGGCCAGCTGGTTTAATGATCTCCTTAGTTTTCTATTCTTGCAATGTTCTAGCCTTCTCAACCCTGGTTATTAACTCATTAATCATGCCCTGCCCCCAGTAGAGAATCTAATAGGGTCTAATGATTCCTTGGCCAATAGTTTAGACTTGCTAACCTGTTAGCTTTCTCTCAAGCTCTGATCCAAGGCTATACGTCTGTGATCCCAGTCTTTATCATGTAATCATATGCCATGATAGTGTCTTTGGGGGAGGTTGCTAAAACCTCAAATATCTCTGGTTCTGTCTTATGTGTACCAACAGCCACATTCAAGAATTCTTTCCGAACAGGTCATCAAAGAAGGAGGTACCTTTCTCTGAAGGGAGGAGAGAACTTCCACTTTAACTATGGCCTTGTCTAAATAAGATTGGAGTTGGTGAACTCAAGAGGCTTCCATAGCCTTGGCAGCTTATGACAAGATCCTCGGGTGATTACTGATGCCATAAACAAGAGTGTCAATTTGTTAAGTCAACAACAGGAGTCACTGTGCACTTACTCCTCATGTAGGATCTCTGTTCTTAATGTGCTGTACATTGAGATTTAATGCTATAACTAGTACTCAAACAGTATTTTTCACTTTATGTTTCTGTGTGGCAGCAAACTGTTGAAATCTTTACTTAATATATACTAAACTGATCTTCTGTATATAAAGAGAATGGAAAATGAATCTTGATGTGAATGGAAGGGGAGAGGGAGCAGGAAAGGGGCGGGTTGTGGGTGGGAGGGAAGTTATGGGGGGCATTATAATCCATAAGCTGTACTTTGGAAATTTATTTTCATTAAATAAAAGTTCAAAAAAAGAAAGAAAAAAAAGAGTTCTTTCCATATTACCTACAAGTTCTCTAAAAATAAATCCATTGTCTGCTTCAAGCTCTGTATTTGTAATATAAGCATTTTTTTTCCCTTCCAGGAAGATGCTGTCCAAATTAAAGAGCCTAGACTCAGGTGTGAGTAAGTCTTCCCTTTCCATAACTTGGCTTCAGCCAAGGTATGTCACAATTCTACCTTCAGCCCTAATACAACTGTAAAGCTCTGGCAATGTTTCCTTAAATACCAGATGCTCATTCCTTGCTCTCTCATTTTCAAACTCTACATTTCCTGAAAATAGTACCAGATCATCCAAGTATGCCAAAACCAATTTATTCATTTAGTGAGTGTCATGTTCTTTTGATAAACATCAGTAACCACTTGTAGTTAGAGGAGGTTATCATCATATCTGTTAATTCACTGTGAAAGGTGATCTTGGGCCAAAATCTGTCATGCAGAGGACATTTAATAAGAGGCAGGAATATTCAGGGAACATTTTAACTTGACAGAGGTTCATTCTTTTTCTCATAAGTCAGTGGAACAGCACCTTCCATGAAGCATTCACTCTGAGTACACAAAAGGTCCTCATGATATGATCTTCTAGTCTTTAATTGGTTCTAGCAACAATATGTTCCCTGTCTAAGGCCCTGGGGGCGGCCTGCTGCTCCTGGGGCACTGCAGAACTTGCTCTCATAAGCTTAATTCATGCAAGAACTTTGGATCCTCTTAAATTCATTTTAACTATTGACATATCTCAAATGCCATTAGAATCAACAACAACAAAAAATATCCTCATAGGTCTTATGCTGATTAACAAAAAGGAATTGATTCATACTTAGACATTTCTTAAGCTAATGAACTCTTTCTAAGGTGTTAGTTAAATATAACTTATCCACATACATATATTGTACTACTTATGCAGAAACAATTAAATTAATTACACCCAGAAAGTAAACAAATCACCTTGTGACAGCGATAGTGGGCAGGGCATGTTTATGAGAGGATTCTTCAATGAGTCCCTAGCT
Source organism: Oryctolagus cuniculus (assembly GCF_051225735.1). Lineage (NCBI taxonomy): Eukaryota > Metazoa > Chordata > Mammalia > Lagomorpha > Leporidae > Oryctolagus > Oryctolagus cuniculus. Next base: position 39,637,520 of record NC_142868.1, on the reverse strand, counting down.
GATTTAATGGATAAAACCAACAGTGTCATGAAGTTAGCAGGCTTTGTAGTTCAGACAGGGTCCTAGGTAGAAATGGATGGCAGGACAGGTTTAATTGGCATTTAAGATCCATTGTGATGTTTCAGTCTGTGATTCTCAAAAATCAGCTCTCTTCTTTATCCATTAAACTTTGCAATTTAATGGACTGCATTCTTCTCTGAAGTCAGAGAAAAATCAAAGGCTTACACAAAAGAAGGGAATAAACAAGGAAATGAGAGAAGAGCTGGAAAGACTGAAGAGTTTAAGCTTACGATTTGTGGTCCTGAGAGGAAAATGAAGAAGGAAACAGTAACCAATTCTCAAGAGAGGGGATATTAAAGAGGGAACTAAAGTAAGACTCAGGAGTGGGAGAATAAGATTGAGGACTACTTCCCAGAACCAAGTATCGATTGGGACTTAATCCCAACCACAAAATTTTGTTGGTATACCTATAATGTCAGACCAGAGAAGAAGCACAGCAAGATGACTCAAGATTTGGTCACCAAATTCTATTTCTAGAAAACTCTACAATATTCTGCTCTATTTATTTTAAGAGTCTAGTGTGGGATCCATTCTTGGGAGTAGTTAAATTATATACAACCAATATTACAGGATCAAAATGGTCACAGCCCTGCTTTATTGGCTCCAAAGTTTTGTCTATTCTTAACTACTCTTACAAATAGGCCATTGGCTACACTAGTATTTAATTTAAAGTAATGTTTCTACTTTACATTTAAAGGATTTCTATTTCTTTCTGTTATCTCTCCATAGCCGCATCAATGTTCTATACAGATAACTCATGTCTTATTTTTTTTTGAGATTTTATTTATTTATTTTAAAGACAGAGTACAGACAGAAAGAGGGGAAAGAGGGACAAACAGAGAGAAGTCTTCCATCCACTGGTTCATGCTCCAAATGTCATCAGTGGCTGGAGCTGGACTGATCCAAAACCAGGAGCTAGGAGCCAGGAGCTTCTTCCTGGTCTCCCATGCAGGTGCAGGGGCCCAAGCATTTGGACCATCTTCCAGTGCTTTCCCAGGCCATAGGCAGAGAGCTGGATTGGAAGAGGAGCAACAGGGATATGAACTGGTGCCCATATAGGATGCCAGTGAAAAAGTTTAACCTACTGCACCACAGCACCAGCTCCCTACTTTCTTGGAAATAATGTAGAAAAATCAAAGTTGGAGAGTTCTGTAGAGAGATAAATATATTAGATTTTAATTTTTTAAAATTTATTTTTTATTTATTTGAAAGGTAGAGTTACAGAGAGAGTAGAGACAAGGAGAAAGAGGTTTTCCATCTGCTGATTCACTCCCCAGAGGGCCCCAATGGCTGGGGCAGCTCCGGGTGGAAACCAAGAGCCTAAAGCTTCTTCCAGATCTCCCTGGTGGATGCAAGAACCCAACCACCTGGGCCATCTTCTACTACCTCTCCAGGCCATTAGGAGGAGAGCTTAATTGGAAGTGGAGCAGCTAGGATTGAGGATTGGAACTGGCGCCCATATAGGGTGCCGGCACTGCAGGCCGCGCTTACCCTGCTGTCCGCACTGCCAGACCAGCCCCTAGATTTTGATTTTCTCAATTTCTGATAATTGCCAGACAATGATACCTGAAAAATTAAAGCATTATTCTCTTGATTAGGTGATTTTCACTTAATCAGGTTTTTTCAGACATTTTGTTAAAAACCTCAACTGTTAAGAATTGTTTTTGTTTACTTCAGTACACTTTGTGAGTAAAATAGAAATATTTTAGGACAACCTGATAATGATGGATGGACAGTAACCTCAAACACCAGGAAACTCCTCTGCTAAGGATAGGTAACAATGGACAGGTAAACCAACATGGATGTTCATAGAGTTATTAGCTAGGAAAGCCTGTATCTCCACCAACAAAAATTTTCACCTTCCAGGGCCAATTTATTTCAATATCTTAAAACCATGGCAAATATAATCTTACTCATTTCCAGTGTTAAGTTTGTCTAGTCATCCATCCATATTTCTAATTATATATTCTTTCAACAAAATTTTATTGAGAACCGATAACTTGGCTAAACAGAAGGGGATACAGGAATAGTTAGCTCTTCTCCTCAAGGAGCTCACAATCCACTTGGGGGAAAAGCTGAACATATTATTCCGATTGAGTGTGAGGAAGCAGGAAGAGAATAGTATGGGAACACAGGGGAAAGGCACCCATTCCTGTGGAAATTATGTGCCAGACCTTTGATTTTAGTTTTTTAGTCCTGATAGCGTATTCCACTAAACAGTTTCTAATTTAAAATGTCAAGAACACTGTTTTACATTTCATAAATTTTATATGAATATTTTAAGTCTTTTGTCAACTATTAACTAATTTACTAAGACATTTTATATACTAATTATGTAATACTCTTCATAAGCTCTAAAGTAGCCTGCCAAATAGCAATTGTTAAGATGGTATAAAATGCCGGTGCCGTGGCTCACTAGACTAATCCTCCGCCTTGCGGTGCCGGCACACCGGGTTCTAGTCCCGGTCAGGGCGCCGGATTCTGTCCCGGTTGCCCCTCTTCCAGGCCAGCTCTCTGCTGTGGCCAGGGAGTGCAGTGGAGGATGGCCCAAGTGCTTGGGCCCTGCACCCCATGGGAGACCAGGAGAAGCTGCGGCAGCCATTGGAGGGTGAACCAAAGGCAAAGGAAGACCTTTCTCTCTGTCTCTTTCTCTCACTGTCCACTCTGACTGCAGAAAGAAAGAAAGAAAGAAAGAAAGAAAGAAAGAAAGAAAGAAAGAAAGAAAGAAAGAAACCAAAGAAAGAAAAGAACCATCCTGGTATCCTGTGCAGTTGTGTTAAGCTGCTACTCAGTGTATATGTGCTACTCTTTCAACTTGTACAGAGGTGGGCAACTTTTTGTCTTAAGCCAGAGGGAAATGTTTTAGGATTTCTGTACCATCTGGTCTCTGTCACAGATATTCAGCTCTGCCATTGTAGCATGAAAACAGATATTAGACAATATGTAAAATTTGAGCTTGTGTGTGATCTAATAAACCTTTATATACAGAAACAAGTGTCAGGGCAAATTTGTCCATTGTGTAATTTATTGGGCCTTCAATCTTAATTCATTAGTTCTTATAATGATATCAATATATATGTACATATTATAAATATATATGTAAATATTGTTATATATTTATATGATATGAAGTGCATTCCTCTGAGAATATACTTGGATATATCGGGAGATGTAACACAAAAAAAGAGTTATGACTCAGCATCTTTAAGGAGTATAATTTAAGGAATAACTAAAGCAAAATAAACAACATTTATAATAAAATTCTTAGCAAAATTAAATAAGGAGAATTAGTGTTAATCAGGAATATATAAAAATAGAAAGCATGCTATATTTCATTCACTGCAACTCCTTCATTGCAAGGATCCTTTTAGGATACATTCATATGAGTTCCTATTGGCAGCTAATTATTTCTACATTCCAGATGATTAAGGCCAGATCACCCCATTAGAGGCATAGAACACTAAGCAAGACTTGTTGAGATGGTCAATTCTTGTATATGAGAAAAGGAATACATCTGACTTTATCTTTTGTGGCAAAGAGTCCATTGACTTCCACCATTACCAACCTCAGAATGAATCTTCCTCATTGAGAACCAAAGAAATCATTTCTGGGATAGACCTGGTGGTATGGTGGGTTAAGTTCTGGTTTGAGTCCAAGCTACTCAGCTTTTGATGCTGCCAATGCACTGGGAGGTAGCAGATGATGACTACAGCATTTGAGCCTCTGCCACCCAGGTGAGATATCTGGATGGAGTTCTTGGCTCCTGACTTTGACTTGGCTCAGCCCTGGCTGTTGCAGACATTTGGGAAATGAAAAAATGGATAGACTATTTCTCTCTCTACCTCACTTTCACATAAATAAATTTTTAATAATAATAAAAAACCACCATTTTCTCTTACTGCCTTACCTTGGCTGAATCCTCGTCCTCCTCTACCCCCAGATACCAGCACAAAGTGCAGCTTCCTATCACTTATCATAAGTGCAGATCTTTAGCATGTAGTTTTCCTTAGATTCTTTGTGATTGGGACAACAATCCAAGCTTGGGCAGTAGATTTAATTTTAGGGAGAGAAGATATTAGCTTTGAAAGTAACATTATGTACCAAATCCTGTGTATATGTTACACATTAATTTCTTCTTTCATTTATTTCAACAACTTTGGGTTTTTACTCTGAATGTGGTGATGTATTAATTCAAAGAGGTGCAATATTACATAAAAACAACCATGGTATTGAATTCATACAGTACACAGCACAGTTAGTAAACAGATGCTAATCAAATAATCACACACGGATAAAGAACTGAGACGAGTTGTCTAAGAGAAAGCACATCTAACACAGAATGTAACAGACGGGTCAAGTGGAGACAGGGAATTGGGTTCCGTGTCACGGAAAGCTTTTTGAGGAAATTCTTCCTAACTTTTGCTATGAAAGAGCAATACATACAAATCAGGTGAGTGGAGGGGGTAGGAGATTCCCAGCAGCGAGAACATGTGGCAGGAAGAGAGATGGCACAAGGGATCCTGCCATATTCCAGGAGTTGAAGGAAGGCTGGTGTTGATGGACCAAGAGGAACAATAGTTCAAGGCCAGGCAGGAGTCAAGGCATAGAGAACACTGGGCATAATAAAGACTTTGTGTAAAGATCACTCATACGTGTAGATGTGGCAGAGGCTGCTGAGTCAAAAGATGTCAGAGAGAACATGTGAGTTACAGTGAACATGTAAGCACTGTTTGTTTTTTCATAGTCTTGCGTTCATTTATTCATTTACTTGTGTATTTCTTCACTCATGTAACCTCCTTTCTATTAACATTTATGTGAGCAGCACTCTCAAGGGCAGAGAGATGAGTTTGAGTTTCTGCTTCCTCAAGAGCTTACTAAAGAGCACTAAATTTTTCTTCTCACAATCTGAATGTGAATGTGTTGCAATGGTTTGTACATGAGTGATGGCTGAGTGACTAACTAAAGCAGTTTAAACCTAAAAACTTTTGCTCCAGCGAATTGTGTGAATATAATAGAATTCATATGAAAATCTGAGACTAACTGGTCTTTTCCTGCCTTGTCAAAAATCTCTGAAAATCAGTTCTCTGACTTAAAGTTATCACTATGTGTTTTCAGAGTCTGTTTCTTTCATTTTTCTTGATGTAGTAGGGCTATTCCGAATCTAAACTCCTAGGTAGAGCCAGTATTCTTATCCACCTCTCTTTTACCTTCTCATCTAGCGGCTGCTGTCATCATTGGGCCTCTTTTCCTAATTCCTTCTTTTTATCATTTTTTAATCCTATTCCTGATACTATCAGATGGTCAAGAAATCAGATATCCTTTTGGAACTTAAAGAATATCTCCCACCCACTTGAAATCTGTGGAATCAGGCAGAGTTCAGAAGAAGCATTTGCCAAGAACATCTTCAGACTCTGTCTCAACTTCTCTGGCTGTTTAGTTGCAGCAAGAAAAAGAACAGTTAAGAGATGGAAACAAACCACAAATGTTACCAAAGACCAAGGAAATCAATTGGTTCAGACTTCAGCAAGCAGCTATTTCTGTGCTGCGCTGTGATATCTGGATCTTGAAGAAAGTCTCCTCTGCCAGAAAATATTTTATATGCTACTCCATCACTCAGTAATTCCTTTAAAAACAAAACCAGAAAAAAAATCTCTAAACCTTTCATTTCTATTAATTCTCTAATGATTGCGATAGATCAAGTATTCTGTAGTTCAAAATGACACCAATTTCTAGAGTCTTCAGACAACAAATACATATTTCTAGTCTATGCTACATATCCAGTGAAGATGAGCTAGGAGTTCTGATCTTATATCCTACTCATTCAAAGACTCACTGAGCTATCAACATTTGGGTTGACAGTGCATGGTGAGCCTGAAATTCACCCAACCTTCATGTAGAAATGACCTATGTTTCTTTTGCTATCATTCACCATTACAATAAGTCCCATTCATACCTCTAACTTTAAGGAGAGTAGGGGACAATTTACTGTTCATACACATAGGCTGCTGCTGATATTTTCCATACAGTACTAATGTCTGTTATTACTTTCTTAAAATTTCTCCCATCCCCCCTCCTAAATCCTTTAAGAGTAGTTTGTTAATTCCTAATTTGGAGAGTTCTCCTATTTTTCCCTTCCAACTGAGTTCCATGAAGGTTCTGGATACTTTGGAAGTCACAGAAAAAGGAAGGGCAAGTTCTAACCATATTTCACTGTAGGCTATGCCTAAGAGGGGGAAGCTGGAAGCCTGTATGTTGACAATTGACTTTGACTCTGAATGCTGTAGAACAGACATCAGTTCAACAAAAGACATGTTAAAATTTTATTTCAATTAAATTGGTAGCTAATTATACAGAGAAATTTGCTTGATTTTTCAATTCAACTAATATAATGGGTAGATATGAACACTTGACTGAATTTAATAACACTGTTCACACAGCGACACATGGGCAGGGATACACATGCATGTATAGCCCAGGCACGCCATTTCCTTGTTGTCTCAACAGATACTTTCTTATGTATATGCAGTCACAATAACATGCACCCTTCCATACACAAGACAAGTGCTTAGGCATGTGTAGACTTATGCTGCATATGAATTCTAACAAGAAAGAAGGAGAACTAAGAAAAATAAAATAAAGACCTGGCTGGGAGAAAAGGGAGGGGATGGTATATTATAGGAGGAGAGGAGAAAGAAACAAGCAGGAACAAATGAGAAAATGAAGGAAACAATGTATTCAAGAAAAAGAAGCAGCAAGGCAGCATAAGAATATATGGACATTCATATAAGACTCTGACAGTTTATTCTGTGAAGGTGGGAGCTTGGTCATAAATGAGAAGTGGACTGGAACACACACATAGGGAAAGATAATAGTGCATTCCAAGGGCTATGAGTGCACCAAATCTCATCTTCTGAATGTAGAGACAGTGGTCTAATAGCTTTCAAACACTGGCAAACTGTCAACAAACACTACAGTGACCGTCCTGGTGTTCTGTGCATATGCATCAACAATGATCATATGAAGTGAATGCTACAGTTACTTTTATGGTATAACAAATAAGAAAACTAAGACAAGATGAGGCAAAGGAATTTGCCCAAAGTTGCATAGACTCAGTATTAGAACCAGAGTCTAAGCTCTTAACCACAATACGATGAAGACACAGTTGCTTAAGTCTTTTCCAATTCATTCATTGGAGTGTTCCATCATTGACAGATTTATTATTTCATATATTCCTCAAGGATTACCTAAACAATTACACTAACGTGTGCCTTGTTCTGTCTGTCTCTGAGGAAGGTAATGGTTGAAACTCCAGCCCTCAAAGAGAATGCAGTCTAATAGAGTGAATTGCATGATCTGAATCTTTATGTATCATTAAAATTTATGTGTTGAAATCTAGATTCTAGAGATATTGGGAGGTGTGTCTTTTTGAATGTTGTTAGGTCATGAGAATAGAGCTTTAATGGATGGGGTTAGAGTTTTTATAAAAGGTTCAGAGGGCTTACTCTAACTCTTTTTCATTGTAAGGATGCAGTTAAAAAGTGCCACCACTGAGCCTGAAAGAGGGCTCTCACCAGTCAAGCAACTTGCCAGTGTCTTGAACTTGGGCACCCCAGCCTCTAAAACTTTGAAAAATACTCTTGTATTGCTTATATAAAGTTCCGCAGGTTTTGGAATTTGATTACAATGTCTCTAAAATGTCTGATATAGTGAGATTAAAGAGTTGGTAAGTTCAACTGAACATTCTAGATAAAATATCAAATGCCTGTGCTAAGTTCAGCAGTGGTGCAAAGAAAAGTATGGCCGATTTTATCTACAAAAGTAAAAAGTAGCACATGAAGCCAAATCTTCAAGTGTACACCAGGTGGCTGTAGGGAAAGTTGCATTCTGATTGCAAGAGATAGTGAGAATCCAAATGCTAGAACTCACTGGCTGTTGAGAGGAATATGATGAGTTTTGTAGGGAACATAGAGAATAACATTCTTGAGACAGGAATCCTAGGTATGGAATGTTTGTGTACACACACACACACACACACACGTGTGTGAGAAAAGCAGAGTTGAAGATGGAGATAAGAGGTGGCATTAGGTGTGATATGCAAAAGAGTTACACCTTATATTAGTAACAAAAGTTATTTTTAAAAATTGAGGAACATCATTAAAATTGGTTTTATTGGCTCTGTGAAGTTGAACTGGAGAAGATCTGAGATGGAGAAACTAGCTACTAGGATACCGCTCAACGGTGACTTTGGTGTTGGTAGTAGAATCAATCGGACAATGGATGGATAGGAGGTATTTTCTCAGGAATAGTAAATGCATTCACATGGTTCTGGTGGGGTGCTGAGAAAAAAAAGAGTTTAGGAGGAATCCTAGTTTTCAGAATTTTGGTGAAGGAAGGTGATAAGATAGATAACAGAAAACACCACAAAAGATACCTTTTGAAGAAAGGAGGTATATACAAAGCAGTGATGGAGAGTGAGTTATTAAGAGATAGACCTTTGGGAGTTACTAGCACAGATTACAGTTGAGACTGCCTAAGGTCAATCCATTTTCAATTCTGGAAACAAGACTCTCAATTTGTATTCCAAAGTGCTTAACTCTACAAAGACCAGCAATTACTTATTGAGCATCCATGAATAAGCCTCTCTGACAAATAGCATCTTTACCAAGGAGAAATCATCTACATTTAAAATAATTTGATATCCATAATTAATTTGCCATGGCATTATTCACTTTTTCTTAGAAATAATTGGTTTATATTTTCTCTTTCATGTTTCTGACTGACCATGAAATACTCCATAGCTTGATCATATTTTTCATTTATTTCTTCTCAATATGTACACCCTCTCTTCCTCTCAAGATGAAATAGTTTTCATGCCACAAAGAATGAAACCAAATAAACCTTCAGTTGAGTCCAATCCTATTCTACCTGAGATGTTTGTAAATGGACTGAAATTAGGTACTCGATTCCTTCTAACCTTTAATTTTGTGGTTGTTATTGTAGTTGGCTTCCTCTGTATATTTTTTCTTGATGATTTACAAATAGCATAGCAGTTAAAAATGGAAACTCTGGGGACTATTGCTTGAGTTCTACTCCTGACTCCACCACTGTGAGACTTAGAGCCAGCTTAATTTTTTTCATGCTTCAACTTTCTCATGGCACATGTGAATAATAGTACAAAATATTTAGGATGGGTTTTAAGTAATTATACAAATGAAGACCTTGTAGATGGACTTTTATTACTTTCATTATGATGGTTATAATTTATAGAACATGCCTCACAGGCAAAACATGCTGATAATGGAGCTGCTTATCTTTCTGTAATGTGCACAGTATATTTTTTTCACGTGGGGAGCTTGGGTTCAAGTTATTGGAGTTTTATCTTTGCTTCATGGAGCTGTTGAATAACCTGAGGGCAAATTCTACCTACAATTTCACAAAGGGAACCTACTGTTTATTTGTGTGATGATATAAACAGATTTTACAATATCAGAAATGCCAGGGTATCCCAAATACTTGATAAATTCGATTTGCAAATTGGATAAGGATTTGTAGAATTACTTTACAGAGAGTTGCTAACTCTATTGGAAGAAAGCAATGTTCATAGTTTATCCAAGCTAGTATACATGATCTATTTAGCTCTAATGATCCATTAATGTAAGAGAGTAGTTTTGGAATTATTTGTTTATAAGACTAATAACTCCCACTTTCCATCTGTTTCTTCTTTCAGCATTTTACAAACTAACCATCCATCCAGATTTAACTTAGAGGAAAAATGGAGCTTGACCAAAGCCTGGTTTTTGCCAGATGGGTGTATGTGAGAACAAACTTATATTCCAAGTTGTTTTGAAATTGCTAAGGCATCCAGGAGGCAACATATGAGCTAGTATTCAGTTCTGTGAACACAGAGTAGTCTATACTTCTGTTTCTAATTTTCTCATAAAATCATTTGAATGAATGAACCAAATAAGAATGTATGTAAAGTGTATACAAATTTGTTATACAGGGGGCTGGCACCGTGGTACACTAGGTTAATCCTCTGCCTGTGGTGCCGGCATCCCATATGGGTGAAGTTTCTAGCCTGGTTGCTCCTCTTCTGGACCAGCTCTTTGCTGTAGCCCGGGAGGGCAGTGGAGGATGGCCCAAGTGCTTGGGCCCCTGCACCTGCATGGGAGACCAGGAGGAGGCTCCTGGCTCCTGGCTTCAGATTAGCACAGCTCTGGCTGTTATGGCGATTTGGGGAGTGAACCAGTGGACTGGAGACCTTTTTCTTTCTCTCTCTCTCCCTCTCTCTCTCTTTCACTGTCTGTAACTCTACCTGTCAAATAAATAAATAAAATGTTAAAAAAAAGAATTTGTTTTACATAACACACACTGACATCTAAAATGTGTTAAATGTAGTGAGATAACTGTAATTGGTGAAGTTACTCTGATGTGCCTCTCTGAAGTACATAAAAACCACCATGATCAAATCATGCAGTAGTAATACTAAATTTTGTGTTTTGTAGAGCTGTGTTGTTTTGTTGTTTAAATGCTATTCTTATAGAATTTTCATTTCTATTTCTATTAGTTTAGATGCTCATCATCTATCTATATATCTATCTATACATCCATCCACAGATCTGCATATCTATATATTTGTATGTGTGTATACACACATATTATAAAGCTTAAAGATTGATAGAGCTCCTTATGGCATATAGGAATAGTAGTTATCCAGAACAGCAGTGCCAAATTGGGCTCCAAAATAAGATCTACAAATTATCTGTTCAAAAACATGTATAGTTTTTGTAACAAATTTTAAAAGTTTACATTCTGGTGGTATTTCAAGCAAGGAAAAAAAAATAAGACAAAGGCAAGATATCTCAGTTACTTGTTTTTCCTTTATTCTCAGTCTTTAGGTGGAAATATCCTTAGGGGCATGGGTGTTGAGGACAGGGACTATATAAGTGACCCCCATATCTAATTTATGGGAGAATAACTCAAAGAGATTAAAACAGAAGCTTTGGCTCTGCCCAGGCCAGAATGGAAATGGATTTACTGGCAACCAATTAGTTGCCAGTTCTTCTCCAGTGTTGGTTGCCTTAGAACACTCTCCAAAAAGGGTGGGTAGGAAGAGCTTAGTCACGATCCACACATGCTGGCTCTGCTCTGCAATCTCAGACAGTTAACCTGCACTCTATCACAGAGAGCTGAAAAGAAAACCAGCCTGGATTTGTCTGATCTTTGGGGAAATTGGACAATCCTCCAAAATTCTCAAAGCAATTTGGACTAGTAATACAGTGAAACATCACTGGAAATACAGCTATAAAGTAGAGGTCCTCTGCCTGCAATCAGGTTTTCTGGTTTCCATTTCTTTAATGTGCTTTGAAGTTTAAATCACAGTTATTCAACATCAATACAACTGCAAGACATAATGTAGAGAAGAAGTAAAATCATGATTTTATAATGAATTTCTTAAAAATCCAGTTTGTATTCTGAGTCTTTCTCCTGTGGGTGTATATCAGATTGTGTGGACTGTTTCAACATACACTTAAAAACAACAACAAAAATGGTGAAAATCATCCAAAAACAAATTAAACTTTGTAAAGTTCCAAATAAGCAGGTTCTATATCAATGAGGTTACAAATTGAGTAAGAATGTTAACAGGAAAAGCTGATTTTTAAAAGCAAATCAATCCAATTGCTAGAAAATTTTAAATAAAGCAAATAAAAAGAAAATCTATAACTTGATATTAAAATTCAGGGGAAAAACCATAGTGAAGAGTATGAGAATAATATGTGCAGAGATTTGCAAATATGTGGCATTCATGAAAGAAAAATTAGCATGAATTTTGGAGCATTAACAATTAAGGCTGGGAAGAAAACATGCATTGCTCAACTTCCATTATCAAAATACAAACAATTTAGTAGTAATATAAATGATGAAATGATAGTTATCCTAATGAAGATTGACTCGTGGGAACAGAAAATAGGAAAATACAGTAGGAAGTGAGGTGTTCATGCCAAGTATAAGACGTTTAGATCCCTGGTTGCAAGGTTTTAAATGGCATGCCTTTTATCTTTGTGAATTTCAATTAGACTCTGCAATGGGCAAGTCAGGAAAGGAATATTAATGATGGAGGAGAAAGCTGGGTGGTGTTCCATTCTTCACAGAGCCAGCTAAACAACAGAGCAAATGTTTGTTTAGGTTGTAGCATATTAAATGCTCATTCAGAAAGTGATGGTTAATAGGCTAAAAAGGGAGGTTTGAAATACCTACAATATAAAGGTTTCACCCTGCTCACATAATCCTCAAAGCAAAGCTAAAATTTATTGTAGATCAGCAGTGTCTCTTATGAAAAACTGCACCATCTAGGAAAAACATCTGAATTTTTAGTGCATAACTAATAAACACAGAAGTGTTTGGCACATATTGAGTCTGAATGTAGAACGACAGAAACATATCTGTATGCTTACCCCCCCCCCCGTAAAAATGTCTTAACATTTGTAACAACTTCAGCAAGAGGTAAACAGTGGTTCTGCTTTGCTATAGCAGAGTGTGCACAACACTCTATCTGTGTGCAGTACCAAAAAGGAAAATGTCTCTTTTATTGTTCAAGTTGCAGGCTTGGATTTTTATCACCTCTGATAAAGCAGAAAGAAATGAGAGATCAAACACACTATGCTCTAAGTGTACAATGGGCTGGAATTATAAGTCCTTTTGCCTGACAGAGGTGGTGGGGAGGACCTCCAACCTTGCTACACTCCCCGCAGGGAGTGAATTGCAGAGATAGCAAACACAGCAGGTCCCTTTTTTGCTCCAGGTCGAGTAAACTTTTTAGAGCAGTAGATAGAGTGTGATCACCTGGTAGGGACGACGCCAGAGGCTGGGGAAAGGGATTGCTTGAAAGTGACAGGGAGCTTTCCCAGCGGGCATCACCTGCAAACGGACTTTACTGGCCAGTTCTTGGGGAGTCTCCAGCCCTCAGAGCTTTGAGGGGAAACCGATCCTGCTTGCAACGGTGTGGAGGAATCAGTGATACATCACGAGGGCTCAGGAAATCAAAGAAACTTCCTGTTGTCTGATTCCACGCATCACGCCTTTAACTTGGTCCTGCGTGGACACGCTGATGACTAAGTAAAGACGTGATTAGCCCCCCGGCCCTCCAGTGGGAGCGGTACCTCTTCACTTCTCAGCAGCCACGTCGCTCCCAGCCTGGGGATGCCGGAGGACTGGCGGCAGGACGCAGCCTCGAGGAGCCAGGGCCTCACAGACTCCCTGCATTCCTGACTTCGCGCCGACACCCACTAGCGGCCCCCCAGGAACCTCTGGGCCTCACGGGAGCCCCGGCAGGCGGCCGCGGGGAGCAGCCCCCGGCAGCGCCTGAGCTCCGCTCTTCAGGCGCGCGTGGGCGCGGGGAGCGGCGCTCGGGGCGCACCCCGGCGCCCTAAGCCTCCCGGGGCTGCGCCGCTGCAGGTGCCGGGAGGGCGGCGGTCTGTTCCCCCGGAGTGGGGCGGGGGAGGGGGGGTCCCTGCGTTCCGGGGAACCTCATTAGCCCTCCTTCGCGGCCTGGCTCCTCCTCCTCCTCCTCCAGGCGCGGGGCTCGTGCCCGCCACCGGCGCGCACCGCGCCTCCGCCCGCGCCCCCACCCCCAGCTCCTGCCGTCGCTTCCCCCTCCTCCTCTTCCTCCTCCTCCTTCTCCGCCCGTCACCGCCACTACCGACGCCTTCGCCTCCTTCTACTCCTTGCGCCGCGGCCGCCGCTCCTCGCTCCGAGCAGACCATCGCTGCCCGCTCGCTCGGCCGCAGCAGCCTGCCTCTCTCCGCGTCTGTCTGTCTGTCTGTCTCTTCTCCCTTTCTCCACCTCCAGACCCCCGCCCGCCTCCGCTCCCCGCCTTTCTCTCTCAAGTTTCCTATCTCCTAAAGATCAGGGCAAAGAGAGGAAAGCGTCGCATTCCGCTGGCTGTTTCAGGTAGGGTGGCCCACGTTGCTCCCCGCGGGGACCTTTGCCCATCCGCCCGCCTCGCGTGCACGCCTCCTCGCCCCCCACACCACTCCGGGATGCCCCGTGCTCCAGTCCTCCCTCCTCCCCAGCCCTTTCAAAAGATAATTTCCATACTCTCCAGAAGCATCTTTGCAACTACAGTGAGATGCGAGAGCCTGCCTGGCCGCGCGTTCCGTTGGCTCTTTTATGGTCTTCAACTTTGCACACTATGCTGGCTGCTGCCAGCCTGGCTGGGGTTTGATCCCGAAGCCTCACGCTCCTTGGCTCATGGTGCTCGCCTTTCCCGAGCGCGGTCAGACGCGGCATTTCGCAGCTCGGGATCCGAACCCGGCTGCCCCCAAGACATGGACTCGGGTACCCGTGGATGGGCAAGCAGGGAGGCTTTTGTTTTATTTGATTTCATTCCATGGATGTTAGGAGAGGGGCGTGAAGCAGTGAAGACCTGAAGATCACCATTCACTGTAAAGGAAAATAATTGCAGAAGTGGGTTGGCTACCCCTCGCTTCTCCCGCGGTGGTTGCGGGGGTGGTCTTGGTTCAGGGGGTTGGGGCATAAAGTACACATCTCTCCTCCCCTCTTCCATTCTTCCTTCCAGCAGACCCTATTCTCCAGCCAATTCTCAGTTTGGAGTCTGGGGTATTATTATTCCATGTGTGCACTACACGGTGCTTGCTGACCATGGGGCTGGGGGAAGTTCCTGGCAGAGCGAAGTGTGATTACCTGGTTATCCTGATGTCAAAAAAGAAAAAAAAAAAAAAATCCTAACCCGTTTTGATCAGACCCTACCCCTGAAGTAATCCCCAAAGCTTTAACTTCGATTTCCTAATTCAATGACATTATTTTGAAACTGAAGGAAATGTTAAATGTATTTTGTTTTTCTTCCCTTTCCTTGGCTTTACAAAGAGCAGCTATGAAGACGAAATTGAACATCTACAACATGCAGTGGCTGCTGCTTGTTCTCTTGATATGGGACCCAACCAGGTGAGACCGTTACTGTATTTCCTTCCTTAAAACTCAGGGTAAAGGTGCATCTCTGAGTGCCATCAGTGCAAGGGTTAATCTGGGGTAGTAATTGAAGATTTATTTCTGATGAAAAGGGGTTGTACCAGGAATGTGAACCACAAAGTGCCAGACGCTATAGAAAGTTCCCTGCTCTCTGTTTTTAGTGAAAATATACAAAAGTGAACAGAAATATTTTGTATACAAGATTCACTGAGGAAAATAATAGCCTTTGACACATTCTTACAAGGAATTGACATGGTAATAACTGCTTGTAATACCGTCCACACTTAGTAATGAAGCCAGGTTTTCCTTCAACCTAGACAGAAAGATCCTAATCTGAATGATAACTTATTTATTTATTTTTTCTTTTCTTTCTTAATGGTCTTGCCTCCTTCAGTCAACATAGCAAACCCAAATGATGTGTGAGTCTCAACCTCTAGGTGGAGATAGTATACAACTTCACAGTCAAACAATTAAACAAAAGCTTGATTTATTAATTAACTTTTCATGTTATTAATTTAAAGATCCTTTAATCCTCAAATGATTCCTGTCATAAGATGTACTTATTTCAAATATGTAATTTATTTTCTTTTGCCTGTGCTGTACAAAAATGAAATTTTTGATTTCAACAACTTCATCTTAGATGTAGGCTTTTCTGATTTTTATCACCAGAGAGCACCTTTTACTTAATATCCTTAAAACACTATTTTCAAATTGCCAAAGAATTCAAATTACAACTTTTTGTAAAGTGCTCCTGTAACTATCTGCTTTTGAAAATTCTCTATTACATGTTTAATTCCTTTTTTTTTTCTGAGTTCTGTCCAAGTAATGGTCAAGGTATAGAAATCTTTTCTAGAATTGAGAAGATATCTATTTATGAAGCGTTACGTTTAATTAGAAAATATCTACTCATTTAACATCTGAATATTGACTTTAGAAAGAAAATATGAAATGTGATTAAAAGTGCTTTTAAGTGAAAATTTCTGTAGAATATTACTACCATATTACTGATAGGTTTTTAAATTAGCTTAAGTAGATAATGTAGAAACTTTCTATACTGGAGGATATGAACTAATTTACTTACGTAATTTCTAAATGTTAATCTTCATTTTAGTGTTTTACTATTTATGCTGCTATAAAAGCAATATTTGTTTGAAGTTGGTTTACAATTTTTGATGTATTGTGAGTCTTTTTAGCTACAAGTCTTGTAATTTTTAAATACCGATGGACTCTGTCAATGGTTTTTACACAGTACACCTTGATCAGAATCTGATTGCATATGGTCATTGATTTTGATCTGCCTATGACCAATCAATAATCATTGAAAATCCTCAGTCCTTAAACAATTTATCTCTACTAGTTTTCTGTTCTATATTTGACCAGTAATGCTCATGCCAGTATTTTTATTCTATTATATAAATGATTCTTTTTTTGGGGCCAGTAATTTAAATCTCTGAATCATTCTGAGGGGGAAAAAAGGGAGTGAAAAAGGACATTCTGTTTAGATAGTTGTTTCTGCACCAAATTGCTGGATGTCACAGAATCAATCAGCTCTCTGGCAGGCTTTTTGATGGAGAAATAATGGAGAAAAACTATTGTTTGTAAAGCTTTTCTGGTAATGTTTTAAAACCATTTGTTCTTTAGATAAATTTATTTGCGGAAAAAAAAAAGAAAAAAGAAAAGAAATAGCTGCTGGCCCTTTAATCTTTATGTAGGCACTTTTCAGTCTTCTGTGAGACCAGTGAGGAGGGACTGGCCTCCAAGGTTCTAGCAGCTGTGCATGTTGCTGGGGCTTTTAGAGCCCACCTCCACCTCCTGGTTACAGTGCAGCCTGGCACAAGGCCAGTGGAGTTTCCCTGATGTCTATATTGCACTTGGCCATTGGGTGGAGGTAGATCCAAAGTAAGGAAATATTCTCTGTTTAAAAGAGAGGAAGACAAGGGAAAGACATTTATGAAAGAGATGGAGAAATTTTGTTTCTCCAAGGAGGCAATTAATCTTCCAATTAATATTCAAAAAGCTGAAGAATGATTTTAGAAGTCTGATTATTCTATCTTTCTAACTGTAAAAAGAGCATTCTTCATAGTGTCTGCATTTGATAATCTACAATCACAATATATTCTAGGGACTGGATTTTAGGAAAACAGCCCAGGAAGAATGCTAAATGGAAAGAATATCAAATAGTTTTAACATCAAGCGTGTGATAATTTACTGTTTAATATCCATTGTCAGCAGCATGTTTACCTTCCCCATAGAGATACTGATATTTGTAAAAGTGTAAAAATAAAGAGGAATCCCAATGGCACTAATAGCTTAGAAAGCCCTAAATTTCGAATTAAGGAAGAAGAGTGTGTTGGCAGTTGCTAAACATACGTATCTATACATATCAGCTTGTAAAATTATCTGTTTAGGTTGGTGCTGGCAAACATCCAAGAAGATGAAGCTAAAAATAACATTACCATCTTTACAAGAATTCTAGACAGACTTCTGGATGGTTATGATAATCGGCTTAGACCAGGACTGGGAGGTAAAAATGGTTTTTCTTTTTTTAAAACTTGTGAAAAATAATGGCTTTGAAAGTTAAGGATCATATTTCTATTTTAATAGATTTTACATATGAATACACTGGTATGTATTAAAATCATAGATAATAAAAATATATATGAATTAAATATCTGTGATTCCTTTCCTACACACATAATGTATGTAGCATACCTTTAAAGAGTGCCTAATGTCATATGGTGCCCAGACTTTCTGCATGAGTAATTTTCAAATTAATTTCTTCTAATTTTTTCACACCTAGAGTCTGTTAAAGTATATCATTATTGAACAGATATGCATGTGTAGTATCTTTGGTTATTTTTATATTTTACAGATACTTAGTTTCATATCATTACAAATATGTAAAAATGAAGAACATAAACAAGTGAAAGAATACTATGCTGTATATCCAATAAATACACTTTTTTAAGATTTTTATAATGATACTTTTTACACCTGCATGTGATATTTCTGAAATATAGTGCAAGTTGACATTCTTGAAACTTTCAAAGATATGTTAGATATGTGTTGAGTATAAGCCTAAATGCTCGGTTGATGGCGGAGTTTGATTTCAATTTTGAATATTAATCTTCAGCTCAGAAAATAAATCTATTTTACCTGTGAAGATTAAAAAGTTAGGCTTGGTTAATATGTTATATTTTAATTGTTATTTAGTATAAGGAGATGATACAGGAGTGTAGGTGAATGTAGGGTAGATATATAAATCCTGAAAGTATTCTTAGTCAAAATATTGTGTTCTTCCATTCTAACGTGGTTACATGTACACACACACATACTCACACTTAATATATGTGACTGTGCATCTTAATAATTATTAAATGTTCATGTTATCATTTACTATGTATAGCTTCATAATTATTAAGATGTTTAGTTTAACAGTTAATTTAAAATCAAAGCAAATTACTTGAACATTTCACACTAATCAAGATTTATACAATTACCCTGGTTATTTCCAGGTTTGGGAACTTTCAGTATCAATTTTCTTAAAAGTTTTATATTAACTAAATGCCTAAATATTTATGTAAATCATGCTTTTGAGAAAATATAAAAATTCACTTTATATAGTTAGTTTTGGCAGTTGCATGGTTTGGATTGTTCATAGGATAAGAAAAAAAGAAGAGACCCAACCTGATGTTAGGTAATATGCTATTTAATTACTATTAACTTTTTGGCTTTGATCCTGAATGGTATCTTGCATTTCAAGAGAAGTCTCAAGTGGAACTATGTTCACAGCTGTGACATGTTTTGCCCCTAAGGGAGAATTCAGTTTTTTAATATACACTTACTTCCTAAGAGGAAGAATAAAAAGGAAAGCATATCTTATCAGTTTTATTTGTCTGGTGAGCAAGAACGAAAGGCTGTGCTGACCCTGTTAGCTTCTGTGTGGCAATGAGCTATTGTCAAACTCATATGAGAGAAATTTGCCAGGCATAAGCCTCTTGTAATTCATGAATGTGATCATAGAGGTAGACTGCACTAAGGCTACAGATTTTATTATTTTAAGTAAATTACATGCTGTCAAAAAATCTTTAAGTACTCAACCTAGACCTGGGATTTAGTTTTCTTTGAATTTTTAGGGATATTATATAGTGGAAACTACCTGTTTCAGGATTTGTATATTGCCATTGAACTCTTCGGTATCTTGTACAAACTCTATTTCCCTTGTTCACATTCAAACATCCATCCATCCATCCATCCATACATACATGCATGCATTTATTGATTTATTTATTTTAAAGTCAGAGTTACACAGAGAAAAAAGAAGAGGCAGAGAGAGAGAGAGAGAGAGAGAGAGAGAGAAAGAGAGAGAGAGAGAAAGAGAGAGAGAGGTCTTTCATCCACAGTTTTACTCCCCAGTTGGCTGCAATGGCCAGAGCTGCGCCCATCCAAAGCCAGGAGCCAGGACCTTCTTCCTGGTCTCCCATGCAGGTGTAGGGAGCCAAGCACTTGGGCCATTTTCTATTGCTTTCCCAGGCCATAGCAGAGAGCTGGATTCGAAGTGGAGCAGCTGGGACTGGAACCGGTGCCCACATGGGATGCCAGTACTGCAGGCAGTGGCCTTACCCACTATGCCTCTGCTCCGGCTGCCAAACATAGATTCTTAATTTTTGTTATTTGGGATATTGCAGTATACTAAATGGTCTTTCTAACCTTCTTTTCTTCCTTTCCGGTCCTCTAATAGTAAATATATGCTGATATCTCACAAGAAGATTCATCTTCCTTTAGTCTCACACAGCTTTTCACACGCTGCTCCGTTTTGTTGATCTGATGCCTTCAGTGGTTTCCCACTGCCTTTGGCAGACCATGGTGAGGAGGCATGGCAGGAACATAAGCCGTGGTCGCCAATAGATCTAGACTGGAGTTCTGCTCCAGCCACGCACACAAAACTCAGCCTGTGACAGATAATTTATGATTCCTTTCATTTCAGATGGACATGATAGATCTACTTTTTTAGCTTAGAGGGTTTTGAGAAGATCACAAGACAAAAAGCACACAAAACATGCACAATTACCAATTCCTGCCCACTTCCCTTAGATTCCTCATACATTAAGGTTTTCTGCATTCTACTTCTCCTATTTCCTTTTCGTATTTGCCTCACCTCTGCTCCATCCTGTACTTCAAACACATCTATCCATCTGCTCTGGGTAATTTATTCCCATCTACTCTCTTGACCTTTGGTTACATTATCTTCTGTGACTGGAATGAGTTTTTCCTCATCCTTTCTTCTGTTCTAAGCCATATTTTCCAGTAAAAATACTCTTAACACCAGTCCTCCATAGTGAAAAGCTTTCTTAACTAAACGGAAACACCCAGATTCAGTTTTCTCTCTGTTGAATTTCTTTAGCAGTTGTTGGCTCTGTATCTCATTTGGGACTTATTATGTGCCATCTTGTGTTATTTATTACATTTTTATGTGTCTCTCGTTAGCTTAATAAGATGGTAAGCTCATTGAGGCAAGATATTGTATCATAAATCTTCTGTGCTTTCAACGACTAAATATTGATTTGCATATTGTGGCCATAAAATAAATGTGATTGTTTGATTAACTTTTCTATGACCAATTAATCATCTGGAAAGTGGGACCACTCATGCTAGCTGACCTTTTAGTTAGGAATGTTAAGGTTTTGTGCTGAGTATCGTTCTACAGGAGGTCATTATGGCTTAGTGAACAGAGCCTAGGTTTATATTCTGAAGATTTAGATATGATCTTAGCTCTGGTACCTATAAGTTATATGATTTTACTATAACCTCTCTGAATCTATATTTGCCATCTGTACAATGGGCTTCTAATGTCATTCATAGAATTTTGATAAGTGTTAAATATGATGATATATGCAATAAATTTAGCACATTGACTGACATGTAGTGAATATGTCAGAAAATAATATAACTAAAAGATTTGAAAAATTCTAAGCATACTGCAAATGTAATTCATTATTATGATTAATTTTTAATCTAAAATAAGCTAAATATACATGTATCAGTTAAAATAGAGTTTGAGGAAATTACCTGGATAATTATATCCCAGAAATTAATAATATGGGAAAAACTGGCTCAGGTTTTATTAAATTTTACTGCATGAAAATAAGCATTTCTATTGATGGATTACTATGTTAATTAATCTCAATTATTGTTGCCTTTCTTTTGTAGTTTTAATATGAATGTATTCTTAGGAAAGAATAATCAGTTTTGAACTATAAATTAGAAAAAAAAATTCTTTTCCCCTTGCTCTACTACCACTTCCTATATCTTACCCTCAACAAGTCACATAGACTTTCTGAGCCTTGATATTTTGTTTGGAAAAGGGGAAATCATATATTATTCTGAGCAAAGGATAGTATATTGGAATTCATATATACAACAGAGATTATAGAATATATTAAGTGATAAACTTTTAAGGTATTAAAGATTACTAATAGATTATTTAAATTTTAAGTCAGATCATGCTACTCAGATGCCCTACACCATGTAGGGGTGCCCTGTTCATTCACAATCACAGTCAGATCTCATGTGATAGTTTCCAAGGTCCTGTAAGATATATCTTCTCATACTTTATAAAATCTATTTTTATTAATTGAAATTAAGAGGGACAGATGAACCAACAAACAAAACTCTTTATGCTGCTGTACTCCTCAAATATCCCTAACAAACTTGGCTATGCCAGGGCCAAAGCCAGGAGCTCAGAACTCAGTTCAGGTATTGCACATGGGTTGCAGGGTCTCAACTACTTGAGCCATAACCTGCTACGTCCCAGGGTCCTCGTTAACAGGAAGCTGGAATTTGGAGCTGGAGCCATGTATTGAATCCATGTACTCTGATGTTGCATGTGGGTGTCTCAGCTGCTTTGTTTCTTTGACCTCACTTCACATAATTCTTTGCTAACACTGCCTTAGTCACACTGGCTTCCTTCTTATTTCTTGAACACACCGGGATATTCTGTGGAACTTTTTCTTTGGATGTCCCCTCCGTGGGCCATCCATTGATCTTACCTACTCAGTGAAGCCTACTCTAATCATCCTGTGTTCCACAACCTGGCCTCCCCCCAGAAAACCTGATTTCTGACCAAGCTTAATTTTTTCCTTTATCATTCTTTAGTACTTATCTGTTTCCCCCAAAGATTTACTTAATTTGTTTTAAAGGCAGAGTCTCTCTCTCTCTCTCTCTCTCTCTCTGTCTCTCTCTCTCTCACACACACACGGGGTGGGGTGGGGAGAGACAGAGACAGAGACAGAGACAGAGACAGAGAGACAGAGAGAGAGAGAGATTCCATCTGTTGGTTAACTCCCTAAGTGGCCACCATGACCCTGCCAGGCCAAAAACAGGAACCTGGTACTCCATCCAAGTCTCCCATGTGGATTGCAGGGGCCCAAACACTTGATCAATCTTCTGCCACCTTCCCAGGTACACTAACAGGATTCTGGACTGGATGTGGAACAACTAAGACTCCAAGCATGTGAATATGAAATGCCTGTGTTGCTGGTGGTGGCTTAACCTGCTATGACAGGATGCTAGCCCCAGTACTTATCTTTTAATATGCAAAGTTATTATTACCATTGTGTTAATTGCTTACCTTCGTCTTGTGTGGTAGAATGTAGGATCTAGGAGGTCATGGATTTTTGTTTTTTTGTTGTTGTTGTTGTTGCTTGGTTCAATGATACATCCATCCCAAACATCTAGAACAGTGACTGGCATGTAGTAAGTAGGCAATTAAGTACTTCTTGAGTGAATTTTAATTTTATGAATTAAATTTAATATTTAAGTGTGCTGCCATGAAATGAATAAACTGTATAACTTACCTGATCCTTAAACTTAATGTAACAATTATCATTTAATTACTACACTAACCTTTCACACTTAATACCAGCATATTTTAAATAGAGTTCTGAGTGAATTGAAACAATTATTATATCAATTACTGAAATTCTTGACTTACATTAGCTGTGATTCTATGATAAGTTAACTGTGTGATTTGGGGTAATTCATTGTCCCATCTGTGAATTAACTTACTTATCTGTAAAATGAGAGGAAATACTCTACTTATACTGTTTCTGTCTCCTAGAGATACTTTGTGGTTCAAGTAAATTAAAAATATTATAGAGGCATAATGTAATATACAATTGATAGATTTTACTGTTATAAGGAGTACATCAAGTGTTCTTTCAGGTGAATGTCATCTTAAAGGTAGTATTATTTAAAAACATATCAAGAAAATGTTGGAAGGATGATAGGATGCATTTGGTAGGATTTTTTCTTTGTGATATTGGAAACTGAAGCTAGGACTGCCTTGAAATTTTCTCTACTAAAATGATACATTTATCTCACCTAGAACTAATAATTGAATCAAGTTTTCCTTTTGTCTTCATTTTATTCACTGGGGCTAAAAGCTCGGGTTGCTACTCATGATTTTTTATGTTCCATCAGAGGCATTTAATTTGTTAATTGGCTAAAAGAAGGCACACTTTGTTTTTGGATCAATTGTATAGCACCATTGGAAAAGTGAATGTGTACATAGGCATCATATATTTATGATGCTAACATCTACAGTGCTCAAAATTGACAACTATTAGAAATGACAAGCCTTGGTATCTAAATTATAGATTCAGCCTGGAAAATAAAGATTGACTAACATGTTTAACTGTGTTTTGAAAAGCTGTTTCAAGGATGTTGTCAAGAAAAATGTTTTCTCTAGTGCTCTTGTTTTATATTCTGAAGTATTGAAGAGCTTTATGCATAAAGACATGAAAAATATGAGGTCAGATCATAGACTTAGGGTTGGAGGATAAGTATCCAATATCATATTCGGATATTTACCCTCAAGCTGTAAAGAGAGTTTGATAATATGTGTCTAGGAATTTTATTACCCAAGTTTATAAAAGTAATATATAGGCTATTCAGTGGGCAAGATTAATACAGAAAAATCTGATCTCACTGAAACTTAAGAGTAAGGGAGTACTGCCTTGAAAGAGGATTGGGTTGCTTTATAAAGTAATGGTTAAGATAATTGTGTGTTTTGGTTTTGAATTATTTTACCCTCATTTATGAACTGCATACTTTTTAGTATACTAGTCAACCAATCCTTGCTTCAGTTTCTTTCTTTGTAAAGTGGAGCTAAAATCATGTGACTTACTGGTTTGTTAGGAATTTATCTTATTTTTTATGTCTAAATTGGTTGGATAGTGCTAGGCAGAGAAGGAAATTAATGAACGAATATATTATTATCATTATTTTTGGCTGTATAACTTCTTCTATCTTTAATGCAATAGAAGACCTAACCCAGTATTATATTTTATTTATAACACTGTGATTTCTAAAAAATGGTATGTTGAGAGTACACACAATGCTGTTTGAAAGAAAAGGGATGTTACTGTGATTTTTGTTCTTTCAGTTCATTTTGTGGACTCTTATATATGTGTAGAATCTGAAAACATGCCAATCACAAAAAAGATGACATATTTATTGTCTTTCATAATTATTATCATGACATGTAACAATTTGGCATCACAGTCCATGACAATGAATGTGCCTATAGGAGCAAAGCTGTATTTACAGAGTAAAAGCTCACTATGTGACATTGACAGTGATTTTAGGAGCATAAAATTGAAATCATGACCAGCTACCTAATTTGGGTTGTAAGAAACTTGAAAAGCAAAACCTCTGGGTCTTGTAACTGTAGAGTATATTCCTGACACTTGATGGCATCCCATTTATTTTTAAGGGAAGAGTAGAGATATTAAGGAGATAACACAGTGAGAATGGTTTGAAATATCAGTACACAGAATTGAAGAGGCCAGGGGAAAATAAAAGAAATGGGTTTGCAAAATGAATAGAAAGAGTGAGGTCAAGCTGAGATGTTTAGTAGTTAGGGCTCAGAAAGAGCCAGGGTAAAATCCAGATGCTGGGCTTCTGCTTTGAAAGCTGGGATGTTTGACGTCCTTTTCCTCATTCAAGCAGTCAAATTGGGCTGATGCTCCTGCAGTCATGAGATGGCTGAGAATCGCATCTCCCTTCTGACTCAGACTCCTGGGGTCTACTAAGTACTTAGAGAAGGATAACCTTCAGAATAAGCCTGAGACATAAGAAGATTTCAGAGCCTTTTTCTTGCTCTGCACCAGATCCACCCACTTGAGTCTACCTAAAGGTCACAGGGAACATTGCATTTGATGATTTCATGAGAGAGTAAGTGGAAATAAATTGGGGTCATTTCCCATCGATGTGTAAATAGTTGTTGATAAAAGTATAAATGGTTGATACCATTTGTCCTTTCTTATTTATTCAAAAATTATGTTGTGGGCAGCATAAAACATAGAAAGCAGAAAGGTACTGGCTGCCTGAAGTGGGATGCCACTGGGGAGCCTTGCGGCCCTGGTCACAGCTTTCAAAGTCAGTTCCTTCAGTTTTGTTCAGGGCCCTCCTATGTCTGTCCATCTGCTGTGGGAATAGAATACTGATGGGCTACATCACAGCTCAAGCTAGGCTGAACTAGAAACAAGGTCATGCTATGCACAGGTTTTTGGGTTCTTTTTAACATTTCCAGGCATGACTAACAAGCGTCTTAGCGTTTCTGAGCACCCTTACCAACATTCTGTGCTGCTTTCCCGTTGCCAGTTGCAGCATGATTCTAAGGCAGGCTTCTCTAGAAATGCTGAGAGTAAGATAGTTCTACAGAACTTTTTCTTAGTTTGTTGTTTTAACTAGATATGTAAATCAGGCTAAAACGTTGACAGCACTGGTATACATCAGATCCAATGGATTTTGCAAAATTCAAAGTAATGCCACTGAAGTGTGTGCAGCAGAAAACACTACTCATCTTTTAATGAACAAACAATAGGGCTTTGCTTTTGCTTTAAGAAATTTTTGGTTAATATCAGCTTGTTCTTTCAGCCATCATTGCTAAATAGGTGCTGCCCTCAGTCATAATTTTGAGATTAAAAAAAAAAAATCTTCTCAGACACAGGCATGCATCACAGTATTATTTCCCCTGTAACACTTAAGCTCAGGTGCAAAGTTTTTTTCCCCTTATCTTCTTGTACAGTGGATAAATTGGACCATAGGCATGACTGATGCATTTGTTTTACTGTTATTTATTTTTTGATGGCTGGAGCTCAGTCGTATTATAGGAATCTATATTGATAGTGGAGATAGCCAAATGAACAGCTTGGCCACTCAGCAATTCATTACTTTTCAATGTGTTAACACGGAGAGTCAAATGAAATTATTACAGCATTTTGTTCCTTAACACATATGTATTTGAAGGCATATCATGTGCCAGGCACTCTGAAGGATATAAAGTTGCAGAAGGTATAGTGTTGGTCTTCCAGGGGCTGAAGTCCCTGGAGGACAGATATGGCATATATATTGTCATTCTAAAAAGAACTCAAAGTAGTACAGCACATGTTCCATTACAAAAGCATGCTATTTCTTGAAATTTAGAGAAGAAATCACTTTTGCTTGCACCATAAAACTGCAGTTAAAACAAGTTCTACAGCTGTAAGTATAGTTCATTCATTCAACTCTTTTTTACTAGGGCTAAGAATTTGCTGAGTGTTACTTTAAATGCTAGAAATACCATGATGAACAAATCCCAGTCTTCACGGAAATTCATATCATTCCATATTTTGGCAGTCTTGTGTGTTCTACATATTAGTTTCTTCTTTTCCTCTTTACTCAAAAATAATGCAGAATCTCCTAAAATTTCTTTAATTTAATTGTAAGTCTTCTCTCAGGAAAAGAAGAGTGATTTCTGGTATATTTACTTTCATTGAGAATAATATCTCCAGGACAATGTAACACCCAGAGAGGTGTACCTTTCTGTGTTGCAGCAGGGAGTTGAGGGTACTTATGTTAAAAGCAGTCTTCATAAAGGTGCTGCACCAAAAAGGAGATGTCAACAGTGTAGAGACAACCTACAAATGGAAGGGGGGAGTATTTGCAAGCTATTCATCTGACAGTGCATTAATATCCAGAAAATATAAATTAACCTAGCAGCCAACTGTGTCTCAAAAAACTAGAAATGGAAATGCATATGACCCAGCAGTCCCACTTTGAACATATATCCAGAAGAAAGCAAATCTGTATGTCAAAGAGATACTATACTCCCATGCTTATCACAATAGCCATGATATGGAGTCAACCGAGGTATTCCATTGATGGGTGAATGGGTAAAGAAAATGTGGTTGGCTGGCGCCGTGGCTCACTTGGTTAATCCTCTGCCTGTGGCGCCGGCATCCCATATGAGTACCAGGTTCTAGTTCCGGTTGCTCCTCTTCCAGTCCAGCTCTCTGCTGTGGCGTGGGAGGGCAGTGGAGGATGGCCCAAGTGCATGGGCCCCTGCACCTGCATGGGAGACCAGGAGAAAGCACCCAGCTCCTGGGTTCCGATGGGCATAACGCCAGCCATAGTGGCCATTTGGGGAGTGAACCAACAGAAGGAAGACATTTCTCTCTGTCTCTCTCTCTCACTGTCTATAACTCTACCAGTCAAATAAAAAAAAAAAAAAGAAAATGTGGTTACATATACATAATGGGGATAATATTCAGCCATAAACAGTAATAAAATTCTGTCATTTGCAGCAACATGTAAGGAGCCTAGCAGACATTATGCTAAGTGAAATAAGTCAGGCACAGAAAGACTATCACCTTATGTTCCCACTTAAATGTGAATGCTGAAAAAGTTGATTTCATGAAGTGGAGAGTAGACTAGTGCTTATTAGAGGCTGAAAAGATGGGGAGGCAATGGAGAGAGTATTGTTAATGTGTACAGAATGTAGTTGGATAGAAAAAATTACTTCTAATGTTCCATAGCATATTAGGATAAGTGATCGAAAAGAATTAATTATGTATGTTAAAATAGCTAATAGAGAGGATTCTCAATGTTCTGAAACTAAGAAATCGTGAATGTATGAGGTGATAGATATAGTAATTACTTTACTCATAGTGTTACACATTGTATATTTATACTGAAATATCACATTATAATCCATAAATATGTTCAATTATGTCTCTATTAAGAATAGAAAAGCATATATTAAGATAATTCTATTTTAAATTGTCTTGTGGACAAGATTAGAAAAGCCAAATAGTATTCATGAATATTTCAGGAAAATGGTGTCATCAGTAGAACAATTGAATTTTACCTATGAGCAAAGTGCATCACAAGAATAAGGGAGGTTGAAGAAAGGATAAACACTATAAATAACCCATAATTCCATTTCAAAATCCATTATTTAGTTTTTTGTTGTTGTGATATCTAAAGTATTTTAGTAAGTATAAGGTGGGGTAGATTACTTCCATTAAGAAGGTAAAAGGATCTGATGCTTTTACAGTGATGTGTATTAAAAGCTTACTAGGGCAGAAGAGAACTGCAGGCTTGAATTGGAGGAATAGCTTAGAGAAGGGGGACAGATATCGTAGGAGAATTTTAGAAAAAGAAAATCTTCCTGTTTGCTCTTAATTACTCATGAGAAGACGTTAGATTATGAAGCAAAATATGCTGAGTTACTACACATATCTTTGGGTTGGAAATCCCAAGTATTTTTAGTTATATGTTTTTTTAAGAAGTTGTTGTGTTAGAATTAAGCAAGTTATCAGAGAATTAGAGTTAATGGAACGAATTCATTTTTACCATGACTATATAAAGAAACTGTTCAAATTCTTAAGAATAAAAATAGTAAAGTATCAGCCAAGTTTACAAGGAAAATTAAAATCTGGATAGCAAGAAAGAGGAAGTCTTAATTAACAGAAAATGGAATTTCAAGGCTAGTGTTCAGGCTGGATAGTAGGAAATATGGAGAATATATTTAATTTGTTATGTAAGGCAGGTAAGTGCAATCATTGAAGCAAAACTTGTGGAAGTGATGATTGTACTTGAGAGAATAGCAAAAGAATTGTCCAGTAGTTGTTAGAATAGGAGAAACTTCAGAATTGTAATAGAATAAATGGAGTGCGCCCAGGTGGTGAGAATGTTATAAAAGGATGGAAGTGAGTGAACAGCTACTGCTAAGGTATAGTCATTTAGGTATTACAAGAGAATAATAAAGTCCATAACAATTAAAACCAACTTTTCTTTTTTCAAAAATACTAAAGAGAACAGATTTCATACATCTCATGGATACAGCTCTAAAAAGATTACCATACTTTCCTCCCCTTCTCTCTCCCTCAAAACCCCCACAATTTTTATTTCATATAAACAGTTTTATATCTTCTGCTTCCTTTATTATTTTTTTTGTTTTTTACAATGACATACTTTCAGTTTTCTTCTTAATAACAAGTTTAACCTGACACTAAATAAAGAATTTAACAAGTATTAAATAGAAAAACCACTGTTCCTCAAGAGTATGGATGAGGACTAGAATAATAATCAAATCTCAAAATGTCAATTTTGCTCATATACATTGCTTTTTAAACTGTGTATATTTGTTTTAGCAAATCAGGGAAAACATATTTATGTCTTGGGCATTGGCTTATTTCAACAAACATGATGGTCTCCAGTTGCATCCATTTTGTTGCACATAACAGGATTTCATTCTTTTTTATGGTTAATAGTATTCCATTGTGTATATATACCACAATTCCTTTATCCTACCGTGAGTTGAGCTGCTGTAAACAAGAGTGTCATGATTTCATTTCCTTTGGGTAAATTCCAAAGAGTGGAATGGCTGGGTCATATGGTTGATCTAGTTTTAGATTTCTGAGGAACTGCTCTACTGTCTTCCATAATGGTCGTACTAGTTTACATTCCCACCAGCAGGGTATCAGAGTACCTATTTCCCCACATCCTCACCAGCAATTGTAATTTTTTGATTTTTGGGTGACAGTCATTCTAACTGGGGTGAGGTGAAACCTCATTGTGGTTTTGATTTTCATTTTCCTGATGGGTAGTGATACTGAGGATATTTTCATGTCTGTTGGCCATTTGTTTTTCATCCTTTGAAAAATGCCTGCTCATATCCCTATCCCATTTCTTAACTGGATTGCTTGTTTCGTTGTTGAGTTTCTTGACTCCTTATATATCCTGGATATTAATCTTTTATCAGATGTACGCTTTCCAAATATTTTCTCCTGTCAGTTGCCTCTTTCTTAAGTTTTTCTTTTGCTGTGCAGAAGCTTCTTACATTGATTTAATCCCATTTGTCTATTTTTGCCTTTATTGCTTGTTTCTATGGTCTTATCTAAGAAGCCCTCGCCTATGCCAGTGTCTTGCAGTATTTCCCGTATGTTTTCCTCTAGTATTCTTTATCATTCCTAGCAGCCTTTGCTTTATTAGCAGTCACAGAATTACGTGATCCAAGATAGCTAATAAGAGAACTGTATCTAGAATTATATTAATGTATGCTTATGTTAATTTGTGTCACCATTTAAAATAGATTACATATCAATATTGATCTGTTATTCTTTAACATATAATGATGTTTAAGAATAATGATGTCTTATGAGTTAAAGGAAAGAGTGACACCGATGCAGTAGTGAGGAAAATGTTGCTTGAGCAGAGTGATTTCTTAACTTTCATTCCTTCAAGCTTCTCAGATGATATGGAGGACTCTTTGGGATATTTTTGGTTGCCAGCAAACCAATGACATTGCTCACAGTTTTATCAAGGGGGAGTCATTTAGGGTTTACATTAGGACCTATGAATATAGGGGTGGTGAAAAGTCTCTTAGGGTTCAGTTGCTGACTCAGTGTAGACGTTTACATTTAGCTACTTGTTGAACCAGTGCTGCCTGCCTTTGCCATTCTCCTTTAGCTGCCACAACACCCAATTTGGTGGTTGTCAGTTTGGGTGATGGTTTCTAATATGGGCATCTTACTGGTAGACATCTGACTGCCACAGGTTGCAGAGGACAGCTGCAATTTCTTCCGTTGTCACTGTTTTGGAACAGCTGGGATATTAAGCAAAACTTGTCAGCAGATAAGGAAAGTAGGAAGGTGTGTGTTTTAGTGAGTGAATATGAAAGTTAGTGGGGTGGAAAGCAGATGTCTCTGCATCAAATTCTCTCCTTTTAGGGAACCGTTTTGTGGTCTTCTAGCTCTGTAATTTCCCCCCACCCACTTAGAGAAGGTGGAGTGACACTTACACACTACTGAGACAGGAAAAGAAGATACACTAATCTCAAGTGTCTTTTTATACTTCATACTTAATGTCAATTAGAAACAAAGGAAATTTTGTTCCATGGCATTGAAATAAGAGAATCAAACACAGATGGAAGAAGACGACCAGGGAAGCCTGCAGCAGCAGGCGATGTGTTTGCCTGCATCAGAAAACTGAAGCAACAGTCTTCAGTAGGGTCAGTGTTTTTCTCAAACGAGAAATCTAGAAGTAGAGGGATCTTGCATTGAGTCCTTAAATGGCAGCATAAAGGACACAGATGATTTTACTCTCCTATCCTCTTCTTTAGTGTTTTCCTCTGTCATTATGAGTGTCACCTCTTAATCTCAAGATGACTGCTGTGGTTCCAGCTGTTACCATCCATGCTTATGGCTGGAGTGACAGGAAGGAATGTTGTCAACTCTGTCTGGGACTTTCATGAGAGAAATAAACCTCCCCATCACATGCAGATGACTCAGATTTTTCCAACCCAGAGGGCACCTGGGAAAATGAGCATTGTATCAGGGTTTGGGTGCATGTCTACATTAAATGGAACTGAGGTTTTTATGGAAAGAAGGAGGATGTTGACCATTCAGTGGGCTACTGGTAATGTCAGCTGCATTGACTGACTCTCTAGGAGAAAGAACGAACCTTCATGTTCCTGTGCCTCAATTCCTTGTTGTGGAAAATGTGCATATGAATCACTGGAATGGTGATTATTAAAATGCATGACTTAGATCCATTATGACCATATGAGACTCAAGATGCTGCCTTTCTCACAGAGCCTAAAATTCTGCCAATGCTCCCAGTCCTGATTACTTCCTTGAGTAGCAAGGAAGTGCTCAGCAAAGAATACTGTGTTGCACAAGGGCTGTTCATTAAGAACATAATACTGTGAAGGGAACACACTAAATACCCAGAGCTAGTTAAATATTACCACTTTTATTATATCAAGTTTTTTTAGAAACTAGAAACTCATAATTTATGTTTCATAATTTATGTATGGGTTATAAACCATATTTTAAGCAATATAACCACAGGCAAATTTATATTTATGGTATTTTTGTAAAATTGCTAATTATTAGATTTATAATTATAATTACTAATTATTGATAATTATTAGATTGACTATTATGTTAAATAATGGCTATTAAATACAATTTCTCTACCTGGCCATGAGTACACTTTGATTATATCATATTATCTGAATAAAAACATCCACATATGCATATGTTGAAAAAATGAAAACTAGTCTGTGATAATGTTTTGGTGATGTTTGAACTTTGTTTTGCAAAAATGTGTTGGTATTACAGTTATCTAGTTATGAAAAAAAAGGCTGACATGAAAGTTTTGAACTAATCATGTATAAATATTTATAAAGATTAATCCAGTTCTGAATGTGATATGGTAAATAAGATTTTACTGCATATAGAAAAATGAAAGAGCACAGTCTTTATTTTATGTTATTTTAAAGATGTTTTAATTTTTATAGAAGACTTACAGGAGCATAATTTCCTTTAAAACTGTATTATGTACAGTTTGCATTAGGATTTCTGGCAGAGGGCAGGTTATAAACCTGGAGAATCCTAAGTTGATAATTGGTTGTATTTTAATTTTCAAATTTTGATAAGAGGAAAAAGGGCCTTTCATTTGCTCAGAGGAAGTTGTGATGGCAAAGTGATGTACAAGATCATGAAAAACTCTAGTTTATTTGTCAAAAACTTCTTTCTTTTTATAATAGCTGTGTGACTTTGGATAAGCTAATTATTATCTCCAAGCCTCAGTTTCCAAAATATGAAGATGAGGAGACTGTTGCCAATGGCCTGCAATGTCTCTTCCATTTAAAATTTCCTTTGTCTTTTCATGGTTTGTTTCAAAGCAAATAGAGTAGAAAATCAGGTTCTTGGAACAGAAATCTAGAACCGATTTTTCCTTCATTGTAGAGAAATAGACAGCCAGATTAGGGGCTGAATACCAGCTAACAAAATAGAGCTGCTCAGTCTCTGAAGTCTATCCAGCCTTCAAGAGCACCAAGTAGCTTTAGTTTTGTGACTCCTAGCAATAACAAGTTTGATTGAAATTAGCTACCTATAGTTCCATTGCATGAAAGTTCCAACTCAACATTTCTTTTAAACTTTTGTATAGTTTGATTAGGAAGTGATTCAAACGAGTGAAGTGGTGATGAAATACATCATTATATTTACCCATATTTATGTTTTTACACCTTGCCCTGCACTCTTTATACTGTGTATGTTATGTGGGTGCCCTGTTTAACATCCTAGAACTGTTATGTTTCTCTGCCCTGTTTGTTATCTTAGAACTACTTCCTTTTGACACCAGCTCCTCTTCCCTGGTTCTTTGTCTCTGTATGCTTTATCAGTTTCCACTCTGGTTTTTCTTTATCTTTTCTCCTCTTAAGTGTAAGTGATTGACACTGAGAAGCAGAAGACTGATGAGGATGACTAGACAGCTAAAAAAGGAAATTTTAAACACTAAAAACAAAACAAAACAAAACGAAAACCACTGCAATGACCTATTCACTCTTCACATCCCATCCTGAATCTAGATGTGGCCACCTTGCAGTAGGGAACCTGCCTTCCACATGTGCTCTCCACTACCCAACCCAAATCACAACATGAATTTCCAATAAGGGCAGAAAAACAAACCAGAACTTCCAGGCCCTTCTTTTTTTACTTAAAAGAAGTACTTCCAAAAGGAAAATCTGTATTTTTTAATTTACATTTTATATTTTTGTACATATTATTGGAGGGGTCAGCTGTTTTTGTTGATCTTGGGATGACCAAACCAAACTTGAGAGCATTTCCTTTCCTACTTCTGACTTTACTTGTGGTGTGACCACATTCATTATAATCTCAAAAGAGGAAATAAAAAACACCTTATTTTAAAAAAGCAACAACAACAACAACAACAACAACAAAATAATCTTATTCCAAGCATTCCAGTAACTTTTTTTGTGTATATACTTAGCTGTACTATAAGTAGTTGGTTTGTAGGAGGCAGTTAAAAAGGCCAAAGAAAAGGCTTCTTTTTTTTCTTTTCTTGTATATGAAATTGCTGTTTATTTATATATTTTTGGTTGGTTTGATGTCCAACAGTAAATCAAATTTTATCTTGCTGAGTTGTTATAACAACAACAAAAATGTTTTCCCAGATTCACTGTACTTTTAACTCTTTCTGCTTTTTAACTTAAGACTTTTCCCAGGACAGTTTTATTCAATTGTGTTATCTAGAATATTAACCTGTATGTAGCTAATTCAAGTATTCTCATCTCTAGTAGCTCACACAGCTGCTGGCTTCTCTTCACTTTTTTGCCTTCATCTCTCATTCTTTATCATTGCTTTGTATATGATTATCTATGAGTCTTTATTTTATTTTTCAAAGACTTACTCATTCAAATACAGACTTAGAGAGAGAGAGAGAGAGAGAGAGAGAATCGTCCATCAACTGGTTCATTCCCCAAATGGCCACAATAGCCTGGGCTGGACTGGGCCAAAGCCAGGAGCCAGGAACGTTATCTGGGTCTAGTCCTTGGGTAGCAGGGGCCTAAGCACTTGGACCATCTTTCTGAGGTTCATTATTAAGGAGTTGAATGAGAAATGGAGCAGCTATGACTTGAACTGGCATCCATATGGGATGCCAAGGCTGGCATTGCAAGTGGTGGCTTAACTTGCTGTGCCACAGCACCAGTCCCAATGAGTCCTTATTTTTTAATGCATCTGCCTTCCTTAACGTTTGGATGTTTATCTAGGCTCTTGTTTCCACCAAGAATGCATTTTCTTTCCTTTAGTTTTTAGTTTAGTTATCACTACTTTCTTAAAGCCTTACATGACGCACACACACCTCTGCGGAAAAAAAAAATAACTGTTAACTATGTTGGTCATGACATTATCATACTGTTTTGTGACTCTATGTTCTACCTATTGGAATCTATATTCTGTAAAGGCAGAGAGTTATTACTTCTTGTTTATTGTCCTATTTCAAGTACTATGTTTGATGTTTCTAGGAGATAGGTAGTAATCATATTTGTTGAATAGATGAGTAGACAAACGATTAACTGTGTTATTTTATAAGTGAATTTCTTAAATCCTAGAAACTAAGCTTATAATTTTGACAGCTGAAACTGCTTTTCACCCTGTGATTCTCTGACATGGAATTGTATTAGTATTTGTTAACCTGCAAAAGCCTGACGATCTACCTGAGAATAATTTTCCAAATCTTCTTTACTTCCCTACAATCTCCTGACTGTAATCCTGTTATCCTCTAATGCAAAGACATCAACCTGACAGATTGGCCTATTTTGATTTTTACATAAATAATTAACTTAAATATTTAGAAATCAGGACATTTCAAAACATGTGCATTTATGTCTTCCCTTTAATAAACTGAAGAAAGGGTGGTCCTAGCTGAAATTCCCGATGGTAGCAATTCATTAAATCCTTATAACAGCTTCCCTAGTTACACAAATGTGCCTCTCCTCTTAGCCAGATACCATTCAGCCGATGTCACTCAGTCAAATTAACTGCCTGACCAATAAATATTGTGCTGACCAAAAGAAATATTTGAGTATAAAATGCTATTCCTATCATATTTCCAAATTGCTAGATCTTGTAATTTTCAATAATTTGATTTTATAATTCTTTTGCTCAACCTTCTTCAATGTTTTTCCCATCGATTTCCAAAATGCAATCTGTACTCTGTAAGGTAGCATTCAGGAGCCATAACAAGGAGCTCCAAACTCAAATGCCTTCCATGGGCAAGTTATGTAAATTGTTGAACATTATGGAGACCGAGGAACTGGAGAGTGCATTTTCTATGTGAAGTGGGATACGTTGTATCTGATTATTGCTGTATAAGCGCTTGAAATCATTTACCAGGTACTCAAATGATTTTTTCAAATGTTTTGGAAGATTATATTTTTATGAGCATTTTCACAATTTTTGAAAGCCAACTAATTCTAATTAAAATCAAACAATACCCTGCACTTCCCAAATAAATACACTTGATCATTAGCTTGCAGCCTCTGACTTTAAATCAAGAATTCTGAAGAAATTAAGAAACTAAAAAAAAAAAGTTGGAGAACTTGTTAAATGCAAAGTTAACAGATCTTCAAAGATTCATTCAGTCTCAGTTTGGTTCTGAAATCTGCACTTCATCAAGTGTTCCTGATCTGAGACAGATATCCCAACACCAGACTGAGTCATCTGCCTTCAAGTTTCTGGTTAAAGATAATTTCTTGTTTCTGTCTGTCTCAGAGTACTTTGTCTTCTTTTAAGTATAAAAGTAAAAATAAATGTATATGCATAGTAAGGTGGATCTGTCCACCAGATGAGTCTGGCTAGCATTTTCCTCAATAACCTCAAAGTAGGGATTTTTATCCCTATTGTTCTTAGCTAGCTCCAAGTTTTATAGGGTCAGAAACTTTCTTTTGTTTCCTAAGTAGACTAGTCAGAAGAAATTGGCTTATGCTGCAGTAACAACTACCCAGTTTTATTTCTCTCACTTATCATTGCTTATAACCAGTGCTGCCCATGAGGTTGGATGGCTATGTAAGGAGGGACTCTCTCACAACTCACTCTGGCTCTCAGGCCAGTGGGTATCTACCCTCTAAATAACAGTTGCCACTGTGGCCAGGGCAAGACACTTGGCCAGATGTTGCTGTCACTAAAATTTCTGCCCAGATATGACACAACACCACTTCCCACATTCTGTTGTTCAAAGGAAGCCACATAGACATGTTTAACATTAAAGGGGCAAGGGAACACAACTCTATCATGTACTTAGAAGTGGGAGAATTATAAATGTTTTATAAGTAGCATAATGACCATTACACTTAACAAGAAGGAACTATTTCCCTGGGGAAAGGCATGTTCAATAGTGTTTGGTTATTTACACTGGTTGGTGACACAGGTCATGTCTCATTTTAGGATATGTAATTATGGAGCTATGTTTTGTGTGTAACATGCAAAGAGTATGAAATTTATGAAATGGAATTTTGTAATTTTTTGGTACAAGTGTTTTGATATATCTTCAAAGACTTTCCAAGTTCTTTGTATTAAAGAGCTTTGCCCTTTGGGCTATGAAGATAGAATCCCAATTACAGGAATTTAAAAGGAGATAGTCTCTGAAGTGTTAGCCTGAAGTTTCAAACCTGTGTGGGAGGAATTTCCAGGAGAATGGAACTACGTGGGTGAGGAGAGACCATGTCATTTTATTTGCTGCCATATCCTCAGTGCTTGGCACAGTATCTAGAATTCACTATTTGTCAACTGATTACATTTATGACTGTAAAATGTATGTAGGTAAAAATACACAGACAAATCTGTACTATAGACAGCTCCTTGTTTTAGGTTCTCAGATACATTTTTTTTTGTCAGTTAACAAGCAATTTTATACTTAAATTTTAGTGGTTTAGATTTCTGACATTGCTAAGTGAGTCACCGTTCTCAGAAGCAATGTTAATTGAAAGATGACTTCGGTTGTGCTGAACCTTTAATTCAGTCTCACATGAAATTAGAGCTACTAGCATAAACTTAAATTTAATATAGTAAAATTGTCTGTCATTGGCCCTCACTGCTACTGAATTTCAGACTATATAAGCAATGCTTATGCAAAAAGGCTCTGTGTTTCAGTCATCTGTAGGGCATATAACACTGCATTTTCTCATTGGAAGAGTCACTGATGGATATGATTTTAAAAAATATCAAAGTTACAAAAGAAAGTTTCAGGAGTGTGAATAGCACAATTTTTTTTTTTTGACAGGCAGAGTTAGACAGTGAAAGAGAGAGAGACAGAGAGAAATGTTTTCCTTCCATTGGTTCACCCCCCAAATGGCTGCCACAGCTGGTGTGCTGTGTTGATTCGAAGCCAGGTGCTTCCTCCTGGTCTCCCATGGGGTGCAGGGCCCAAGCACTTGGGCCATCCTCCACTGCACTCCCTGGCCACAGCAGAGAGCTGGCCTGGAAGAGGAGCAACTGGGACAGAATCTGGCACCCAACCAGGACTTGAACCTGGGTGTGCCGGCGCTGCAGGCAGAGGATTAGCCTAGTGAGCCGCGGCACCGGCCTGAATAGCATAATCTAAAGTATTTTTCTATATTGTTACTATAGAAAATATTTTTAATTTCATATGGACTATTCAGGTTTCCCAGTTGTTTTGTGGAGACTGCGTAATATTTTATCATAAAATAATAAGAACCATTCTGAATTAATAACAACATCTAATTTGTTTTGATTGATTTGATTGCCAGGTTCAATGTTAAGCACCTTAACTATGATTTAATACTCATAATTCCTTTGAGCTACATAAATTCATGGTCCTCACTTTTAAAACAATGACTGCCAGAGAACAATTGTCTTTTGTCAGCCAATTATTTTGTGATAGAGTAGGCATTCAATCCAGTGCATCTTTCTCAAGAGCTATCTCCAGAGTCTCATTAGTCAGGAATTAGGCACCCACAGACCCACAGTGAGTTGTCATTGGGTGTATCTCTGGCCTGGGAGGCAGAGATCACTGTTTATTACACTTGCATAATCATTAGCCTCTGGAAGGGAAAGGATGCTGTGCAACCCCCAAATTTACTTGCTTGGGGAGGTTCTCATTATTCTAGATCACATTTCACTTTGATATATAGCATATACCAGGGTCTACATGCATATATGGAGAGGCAGAAAGAACATTTCTTAGTAGAAAATTTCTAGAGCTTTGTGAATTAAAGCTAGAATCTTTGATTCTCACTCCACCACTTTTACTCCTTACTGCATATGAATCAGAGCTTTTGCTATTATTTTGTTCAAGAATAACTCATGAGAAGGACCCAAGAAGACCATGTAGTCTAGATAGATAATTGAAACATTTCTTGGTATATTATAATTTGTTACTTATATTATTTGTGGAATTAATAAGACAGTGATGCAATTAGTCATATAAACCTCAACTATAATCGGCTTATGTTAAGTGATGTGAAAAATATGCCATGTGAAGGATGGATAAGTATGCAGAATTCTAAAATAAGCAGGCATATTAAATTCAGAATTCTTCTCCTAGATGCATTGAGTTAAGACTGCTT
Source organism: Oryctolagus cuniculus (assembly GCF_051225735.1). NCBI lineage: Eukaryota > Metazoa > Chordata > Mammalia > Lagomorpha > Leporidae > Oryctolagus > Oryctolagus cuniculus. The sequence continues at coordinate 39,598,246 of NC_142868.1, read as the reverse complement.
CAGTTTCCTTTGTCCATTTGACTGCTGTTAATCTTGTGAGGCAGAAGAGTGCCCTTTGAAATGAGATCTGCTTTTAGAGTCTGATAAACCAGGTTTGTATTCTGACTTAATCATGTTCTTACTATGTGATTTCATACACATCAGTTACATTCTCTAAGCCTGTGTTGCTTCATAAGTAAAATAGATATAAAATAACTGACACTTCTAGCAAGGTTGTGTGTGTAATGTTCCCATAAAAATAACTGGTATGTACTAGGTATTCATTAGTGACCAACCTCCTACTCACCCTCTGATTCTTGATAGTATGTCATAATGTGGATATTTGTTCACAACATATGAAATATTGACATAAAATTAGAAATTCTTTAAAAACAGGACATTAGATAGTATTTCTTATTCTACTGATCATATCCATGATGTTTGATGATCTTTATTTAAGTACTTATCCTCGGGTTACCTGTGATTAAGCCTCTCCTTTGTGGAATGCTCTTCCAGTAGAATTTTTTTCACAGACCTTTCCACCGAATCTGTGAATTTTGTGGTGTTTCTTGTCGCACATTGGAATCAAGTGAAAGGGAATTGTTGGCTTTGAAGATTACATCTGTGCAAGTGCAGAACCAGACAGGGGGAAAAGTCATTTCTGAGGAAACCTGAGTAGGCAAGTAAATGATTCTCTAATATCTACTTGCTTTTCTTCAGAAATTTAAACTTGTGTACAAATTAGACATTAGAAATATAATAACATGAGAACTTTATGTTTCTAATCATAGTTATGATTTATTCAAACCTTAAGAAGGCAACTTTTAAAATGACAGGGAGTGTTATACAATTATTAAAACTGTCACCAAAATCACTGTAGTTGTTAGAATTCCAAGAGATGTTCCTTGAGATTCTTGCAATATCTTTTATGTGCCCCATGTTATTCATGAGACTCTGACTGTAATAGCCATCCTGTGATTAGGTATTGTTATGTGGCACAGTTGTCTTTAAAAGATGACAATTCCCCAGGAGGGAGTGATCTAACAGTCAGATTCCTTAAATCAGAATCTAGAGGTCAGAGACAGAGAAGGCAGAGATGCATGAAACATGAGGGAGAGTCTCCATTGCTGGAGGAGGCCACATGGGGAAATAGAAACTTAGTTCTGTACTTACAAGGAACTGGATTTGAGCGACAGCCTGAACAAGCTTGAAAGTTGATTCTTCCTCAGAGGCTCCCGAGAAGGATATCGTCCAGTCAGTAATTTGATTTCAGCTTCAGAAGACCCTGAGTTGAGAACCCAGATACACCATGCTGAAGTTAGAAGCTATAGAACTATGCAGTAGTAAATGGACATTGAATTCTGCAGATAATTTACAATATTTTGTTATACAACACATACAACTATTATTTCAGATTTTAAAAATATGCTTCTTTTCACACTTTAACTTGTTTTAAATATACTTTGCAAACATTAACTCATTTAATAATTACTGTAAATAGGAATCTTAAGCCCCATTTAACAGATGAGAAAATTGAAGGATGTACAAATTAGGCGATGTGCACCAAGTCACACATTTATTAGTGTCTAGCTAAGAACTGAGTTTCCATTTCTCTAATTCCAAGGTTTGGGGTTTTTCATATCTCTTAGTTATATAGAAATAGAGAATTCTTCTACATGTCATCTACAGATTAATACATCGATGTGACAGTACACCTACAAAATATCTTTTCTAAACTCTTGGTGAGATGAAGAAACTTTTTTTATTTTTGTGGTGACAAGATTACTGTGTTGTGCTCTAGTTTTAAATCATTGTATATGGATGCAGTTTCCCTTTAATATTTAATGAAAAAAATTATATACAGCAGTATTTGGATGTCAGTTATATCTCAAAAGTTGCCATTAATTTGAGTAAAATTACACATTCCAATATGAATACATTTGTAATGTGTTGTTGATATTTATAATGCTTAATATTACATTTAGCATCCTTGGCTATATTAAATAAATGTCTTTTTAAAAATTGTTTTAATATTATAAATTTGATTATTTATTAAAATCATATGAAATATTCCCAGAATAATAACTTCTTGTCGCTCCCCCTCTTCGTGGAGGAACGACACAGGACCCTGCGCTGTTCTTTCGTCTGCTCGGCCCTCCCCGGGTTTGCTGCTGGTTCTTCCCGGGTCGGCTACTATCCCTTCCACCTCTGTGGAAGGGCAGTTCCCCCTGGCCACATTCCCCACTTCCGCAGGGGAGCGGCACACCGCCGGCCGGCTTTCTGGGGGCTGCACAGGTGTTCCCCTTAGGTGTTCCCCATAGATGTTCCCGGTGCATGCCGTCTCTCTCCTCCTTTATAGTCCTCCTCCGCCAGTCCCAACTCGGCTGCCCACACGCTGAGTACGCTGCTCTCCTCCAATCAGGAGCAAGTCCTACAGTTTATTAGCTGAACTGGAGGCAGCTGTGCAGAAGCTGTTTACTTCTCTCCCAGCGCCATATTGTGGGAGAGCAGATGCATAGAATAAGTCTTAATTCCAGTAACTCAGTCCAGTCCGGGCTGCTCCCCACACTTCTTAGCTAAGAAGTTAAACTAATACACATTAGACATTCTATATAATATATTGTAGTTTTCCTTTAAGCCTTTCATTGCAAATTGTTCTTTAAACAAGTAAGATGCCATTATATAGGCCATTATATTTTCATATTTTTTCTTTATTAGTGTATTTCTGCCTCATTCCACTCTGATGACTTCTTCTCTTTATCTTTCAGTCTCCATAGCTAGCTTCTGTCATTTTCATTTTCAGTGGTCTCATCCTTTCCCAGTGATTCAGCTGACCATCTGTGTTTTGTGATTCCAAAACATTTTCTTAGCTTAGAGACCATGTATGTACTTTTCTTTCCATAGGTGTAAATATCTTATAACTCTTGTCTATCCATTAATGTTTATATGAACTTTCCCCACTAACTTAATACTCCCTCTGCCACTTATCTCCTTTCTGGCTTATGTGAATCTTTCATTCATTTACTTCATACATTGATTATTTATTCATTCCACATGTTAATTGCTGCTTTATTTTTTTCTAAAACATATGATTTGAGATATGATTTGTAGGCAATAGAAATGTTTATTATAAATTGTTAGAATAGATGAAGTGATAGAAGGAAAACTCAGAATGTTCACTTAGACAGGGAATTTCAATACTGACTTTAGTTTAAATAGGAAGGATTTGAAATATAGGTACTAATATACATGCCTTGGTTTCCTACGTAAATTATGCATTTTTTGACTAGGAACTAAATCTTTATTTTATCTCCATAGTGCTTAGGACAGCATCCTGTAAATAGTATCACCAAGTGAATATTTAATAATTGAATAAACCAGTTTAGTTTTATTATCTTTTATTCTTTTGCTTACCATTGCTTTACTGCATGTGCATCTGCTAAGACTTAAAAGTTCTCTCTTAAGAACAACTAGCAACCAACCATGTGCCAACTGTTTAAAGTCAGTCATTAAAAGTTTAGAGATGTAATCCCAAATCTTTTATTCAGGATTTTTGTGGTTCTATTATCATGATCCCATCTAAATATTTCTGAAGCTAATTCTGTTTTCAAATTGTAATTTTCTTGTTTAATAGAATGTAAGTTAACCTCTGTACTATGAAACAATGTTTTTAATTTTCTTGAGTTTTATCTTTGTTTAACTTGATTGGATCATAATTGATAGCCCCAAATTGCACATATTTAAATTATACATTCTGGTGAATTTAGCTCTTTCCATTCACCTGTGATGCCATCACTGCAATCAAGGCACTAAGCAAACTTTAAGGAATTTTTGCTTTCTTAGTTTTGGATTCCTTGAATAAATCACATTCCCAAAGAGCCAGGGGGCATCTCTATCCAGTTTCTTTGTTCCCAGACTAGTAGGATCAAGGGGGAATCTTCCTTTTACCAGGTGGTTTTCTTCTTCTTGCCCCTATGTTTCAAGAGTGAGAGTGGAGCTCCCATTCCACTTACATTAAGATTTGGATTTAAGGTTTTGGTTTATCTTGCATTGCACTATGAAAATAAAGAAATTGCTATATGAGGGATTCTTCTAATGTTAAAAGCATTTAAAAAACCCACAGAATTCTGAGTTTAGAGAGTTCACTAGCAATATTTCCAATGTTACTTTATTATATTAGTAATAGGTGATTGCAGATATTTTGTTTTATCAACAAGTTATGGAGTAAACTAACAAAACATGACATCTGTCAATCATCTAATGTGGACGGATCTGACAGAGCTGTGGATGGTGGTGAAGTGGGTAAGCTACTACTTGGAACTCCTGCATCCTATTTTGGAGTACCCGAGATTGAATTCTTCCTGCCTACACTTCTGATCCAGGTTCTTGCACCCTGAGCGGTAACAGTGATGACTGAAATGTTTGGATCCTTGACAGACATGGGAGAGACCCAGATGGAGTTCCTGGCTCCTGGCTTTTGCCTGGGCTGTACCCAGCTGTTCTCTTGTTCTACCTTTCAATTAAATAATTTTAAAAGAAGGAAAAAAGGAAGGCATTAATAGTACTTTTATGTTGGGTTCTAAAGTGTAAGGGAATTTTAATTTCCATAAGAATTTAGTTTACGGATGTATCCTACCACATGTCAGAGAAGACGTATGATGTTTGTCTTTTTGGGAGTGGTTTACTTCACTGAGCGTAAAAGTCTCCAGTTGCATCTATTTTGTTGCAAAAGATAGCATTTCATTTTTTATGGCTGAGTAGTGTTCCATTGTGTATATATGCCACATTTTCTTTATCTAGTCATCAGTTGATGGACATCTACTTAATACAGAATACAAAATATTATAAGGATGAAATTGACTTCTATGATTTTTGTCTATGCTCTGGTGGAACAGTGGTCCCACTACTTTTTACTTTTACTTATTGAGGATTATGGTTAGTGGTGGATTAAGCTTGTGATTATATAGTAAATTGAATTTATGTTATTGCAAAAATCAAAGAAAAAAGGAAGGATGGGGGGAAGAATGGTTTCTCTTAGAAATGTATTTAGGCAATACATGAAATCTGTTCTCTTTATATTAACAAAAATAAAAAAAAAGAGAATGAATGCCTCCCCCCAGAAGGAATATTTCCTTAAATTTGACATGAGTTTCATTGCACTTTATGTCGTATTTGGTCAATTCGTGACAGACTTCTGCAGACCAATATCTGCAGTTTGATAGACGGATGCAGAAGTACATGTTCTGGTTAACGTTTCTGTAACTTACTATCTTTCTGATTCCATGTACAGTATAATATATAAGCTCCCCCACGTTTTGATCTCCTGTTTCAAAGTGAAGATACAATTGCAGTTCACCAATATTTGATAATTAAGAGGCGTGTGTTTAGGATGACTGAGTGACTTAATGAAGAATTGATTTATGTCTGAGAACTATCCATTACCTCTGAAAGTGTTTCATCATTCCTTATGTATAGAACATGAATGTGGCTGAGGTAAGTATATTTGTCACAGATGGTTAAACAGGAATCTGAATGGACAAATTGTAATAAGTAACCAAGCTAGTATATGAGATCACCAAAACTCGCAAGGCATGCAGATGAAAGGAGTCTCTGATAGAAGACTGTGCAGAGAGGTGTAGTCTGAAACTAAATCTAGATGATATGCTTTGGAACCACGGTTATAGATGAAAACTATAGGCAAGAGTATGCCAGTGTAGCCACTTTTACATTAGAATCAACCTAGAAAACGTGTAATCTTGGAACCCCTCACTATTCAATATATGCAATTAAGTTAATGATCAAAGGCCGATGCTGGGGCTCACTTGGCTAATCCTCCACCTGTGGCACTGGCACCCTGGGTTCTAGACCTGGTTGGGGCGCCGGATTCTGTCCTGGCTGCTCCTCTTCCAGTCCAGCTCTCTGCTGTGGCCCAGAAAGGCAGTGGAGGATGGCCCAAGTGCTTGGGCCCTGCACCTGCATGGGAAACCAGGAGGAGGCACCTGGTTCCTTGCTTCAGATTGGTGCAGTGCGCCGGCCATGGCGGCCATTCGGGGGGTGAACCAACGGAAAAAGGAGGGCCTTTCTCTCTCTTTCTCTCTCTCTCTCACTAACTCTGCCTGTCAAAAAAAAAAAAAAAAGAAAAGAAAAAGAAAAAGAAAAAAGATAATGATCAGAAAATTTTTAAAGAGGTACTAGTTATTTTGGCAATATCCTAATTGACTTCCTAGTTTTATTTGTTTAGCACTACCCTCCTGTCTCAAAGAAGGCAAAGGAAATATGTTTTTCAAGATTTCTTTATTGAGTATCCAACCAAAAATAGGATACAGTACACAAAGAATGTTTTATCTGAATATTTCAAAACAAAATAAAAGAAAGTGAAAGTCCTATGCTTTCAAAATCAGAAAATAATTCCTCCTGACACAGCAGAGCTGTTAAATAACAGTATCCCAGAAGGAGCTGAGTTCAGGGTTTGAGACTTGAGTGCAGAGATCTGAGGTTGTAAAGTATTTTCACCTGGGAATCATCCTTGCATCATGGGACAGTCTAAAGCTCAGAGACAATCACAGAGAAAGGAGAACTGAATTAACAGCAAGAGTTGTTTGGTTGGAGTCGATACTGCATCCCTTAGTGAAGCAAAGATTTATCATCACCATTATTATCATTAGCTATTGATGCTTCTTGTGCTCTAGGGACCACTGTAACTGTGTCTCATATTCTAATCCATTTAATCTTCATACTGAGTTTATGTCCTAGGATTATTTCAAGTGTCCTGAAGCAAAGTTCTATGAGATAGACGTTTCAGTCTGTTTGTCCCATTGCGTGTCACTGGACTCTAAAACAGTTCCTGGCATTAAATATTAATTGATCACTTATTTGCAGAAACTAAAGCACTAAGAGGTTAAATAATTTGCCCAGGCAGTGCAAACAATAAGTAACAGAATTCAAATTCAAATTAAGGATTTTTCACTCCACATATCCTAACAAAGTGAAATGGGACGTACTGGATGAAAAACATGGATAATCATTCCTCTTCAACTGATAAAGTTAATAGGACTCCTATATTCCCCTCTCAAACCATAACCCAAATAGATACTAGATGTGGAGATCAGAATATTAGTTTTATTGCTGGAAAGGCCGACTGGAGAATGTGGCGTAGTTGTGATTTTATAGTCAGGCTCCCTAATACTTCATTCCAGCAGTATTAGGGCCCACGTGTAGAAACATATGGCTGTTATCACTGTTAGTGTGGCCAGAAAGAGGTACCATTTCAGGGCTGCCTCCGGATGAGGACAAGCCTATGCCTGGACGTATGTGTTTATTACAGGAAGCAAAAAGAGAGAACACCATTCTCCTTGGCAGAGAAACCCTAAACCAGAGAGAATGTGAAAGGCAGTCATGTTTGATTCTTCTTCCAGTTTCATTTTTCGGAGTCACTGCTCGTCTCTCACGGGAGGTTGGTGCAAATGGCTGGAAGTGCTTCGTCAACAATACCCTCTTCAGAGGGAAATGTCCCCCGAAATGTGAAGTGTGAACAGCCAGTCTTCCCCAAACCCCAGCAGGGCAGCAGCCATGCCTTTCCCTTTGTGCATCTCAGAATATAGACGATGCTAACATTTAGGCCATTGGGTTAGTTCCTCATTGTTTCATGACCATCTCTGCAAACCCAGGATTTGTGTGGATCATGGAAGTGATTTTGATATGCAGACTCTAGGTTCCTCAAAGGCATGCTTATTCTGATGCAGCTGTCATGTAGCCTGTAATTGTTTCATAAACATCAAGGAGAGGAGTTGTTAGATATGATACATTTGGGAAGCTGAAGAGCAGTGCTGCTTTCTGTTCAGTGAGTTTGTCATACTCCCAAGTAGTGGCAGGTATGTTTTCCTCCTGAGATGGGTGTGAAGAGACAGCTGTAAACAGCTCTTGTATGGGAGATTTAGAGAAAATGGACGAGCAGGTTGGCTTTGACAACTGCAGAGGAGGATAAAATTAGAAGTCTTGGGAGAAGAGATTAAATGTAGAGCAAAAGTGATCTTGATTATGAGAGAGCCCCAGAATAATTAACGTTTTCACAGGAACATAAGAGAGCAACTGTACAATAAGTTGATTTTAGGAGTTATTTGAATGGAAGTGATATTCTTTCATGAGGATTAATGTGGGTGTGGACAGAGTGGTGATCAAACTGATAATTAATGGGTATGATGTTGGGACCTTATGCCAAGCAACAAATATCACAAATATCACTAGCATTGAGTGCTGCAGGTTAAGCCTGTATACTTCATTTTCTGATCCAGCTCCCTGTAATGCATCTGGGAAAGTAGCAATGGATGACCCAAGTACTTGGGCCCCTGCTACCATTGGGCAAGACCTGGGCATAGTTCTAGGTTCCTGGTTTTGGACTGGCAGAGCTCCAGCTGTTGCAACCATTTGGGAAGTGAACCAGTGAATGGAAGATGTCTCTCTTGTCTCTTCCTTTCACTCCCTCTGTCTCCGTCACTCTGCTTTTCAAATAAATTAATACAGAAATCTTGAAGGAAAGAAATGTTAACAATTCATCCAGTTCAGTGAATTTGGAGATAAGCCCATGTTCCTCTTGGAAATAAATAATAAATCAATGGTACTATATGATAATGAGTGAAAAAGGTAAATAAAATTGTTTAAACCACGTTGTTTCAAGCAGTATAATAATTTGCTGGGAGACATATTCAAAAAGAACTTTAAAGAGTCTTACAATTGAACTGACATTTTAACTAGTTCATTCATATTTTAAAGCAATGTAGAAAATAAAGAAATAAAAGCAAGGTGGAAAACTTGTAGCTGTAGCACATTATGTTGCAATGTATTTTCTTCCAGCAGTCCTCCGGTAGCAATATACTTGACAGAGCCCTGATTATTTGGGTTTTCCTGTGGCCAGTGTGCTCTTTGGGAATTGGAGAATCAGAAATACTTCCTATTTAAATCAGCTACCTTGTTTTTTTTTTTTTTTTAATTTAACAATAGCTTTGATTTGAAAATAAATTTGAGAATCCATTTAAGGAAAGTTTTTGTAGTAAAAGGCTCTTTGAGGCGAAAATGGAACACAGCCTGACCTCAAAGGATATATTATCTCTTCACTGAGCTTGAAAAGGAAGGGACAATGGCTGTTTAAGGCACTATTTAGAATGACAATCTGCTGAGGTATTTTTAACCATGATGGATGTTTATTCTGAAAAAAAAATATTGTTCAGTGCATTGAAATGCTAGGATGCTATTGATGGCTTATATATCCTTCTGTGTTTATACCACCTAAAGCAAACTATTGCAGGTATAAGGACTACTGAGGTTATGAAATAAAAAAAAAAGAAGGAGCGACAGAGAGTGAGATTGAAGCCTTTAATATAAATTGCCTGCACTGATATGACTCACCAGGCAAATGAAAAAGAAGGAGAAGTGTTGGTGTGGGTGGAGAGTGCTTTGGAAGGGAGTAGACTAGGATATTTTTATCAGAATGCACATATTAGGAGTCTGCTGGGTTCATGGCTGCCTGCGAGGTTGGAGCAAAGTGAGTTCGTGTGCATAATACAGATGATCTCTCCTTCTCCTGTGGAAGTTTAGAATCAGATACACTGATGGAACCAGGTATGACACCGAAAGGGTAAAATATGCTTCCCAATGGATGAGAGACTCAAACTTGAAATCAGATAAAGTTTATAAGAGGCACAAGTGCATACACTGAAAATACAGAAGAGGACAGTTGAGTGATTCTCTTGCTTCATTAAGCCAGGACTGAGTGCCATCGTTTTGGAGATCCTGCATGAATTCAAGGGGGACCACCGAGACCAGCTGGGGTCCCCTTGCTTGTTGTTTTACATGATTCCAAACAAGCAGGTGCATGATTTTAAAAAATCGAGTTGATTTTAAAATGCTGAATTCACCAGTAGTTTGACTTTTGTGTTACCTGGAGGTCAATACCAGAGATTAAATACTAGAGATACATAAGAGTAATTCCCATGGAAGAATTGAGAATCAAAGTACAATGAAAGGAATTAAAAAGATAATGAATTTTAACTTACCCAAGGGTCGGCATTGTGGTGCAGCAGGTTAAGCCTCTTCCTGCGATGCCAGCATCCCCTGTTGGTGCAGGTATGAGTCCTGGCTGCTCCACTTCTGAACCTAGCTCCCTGCTAATGTGCCTGGGAAAGCAGCAGAAGATGGTCCACATGGTTGGGCCTCAAATCCATGTGGGAGACCTGAAAGAAACTCCTGGCTCCAGGCTTCATGCTGGCCCAGCCCTGGCCATTGCAGGATGAGTGAACCAATGGATGGAAGATTCTTTGTCTCTGTCTCTGTCTCTGTCTCCGTCTCTCTCTCTCTCTCTCTCTGTTTTTCCTCCTCTCTCTGTAACTCTGCCTTTCAAATAAATAAGAAATAAATCTTTTTAAAAATGTACCCATATTCTTGCATATTCTTGCAATTTTTCCATAGATTTTATGAGCCAGTGTCTTGTTTTGAAAATTTTTCTAAATTAAGATTACACTCTGGAATAGCATATCTCCTGTTAATTACATTCTGCCTCCAGTCCAGAAACCTTAAATCCTTTCTTACACATAGCAGAGGCTCATGATTATGCAAAACTGTGTAGTGAAACAAGTCGCAACTTTCAACATGTCACATCAACTAACATCCAAGCTTGAGAGTTGGGTATGAGTTTCATACTCTGCCATTTACCTGCTGCTATAACCTTAGGCAAACAACAATCTTTTCTAATGTCTATTTCTGCTTTCATCAGGAAGGGGAATAATAACTCACTTAATCTATGAGAGGAGACAAGATAATGTATACAAAATTCTTCACAAAACTGTTGCATGGAGTATGTGTTTAGTAAAAGACATTATTTCTTAATTTATCTTTTCATACATTTATTTATTTAATATTGAGCATCCAGTATGTGTCAGCTGTTGTACTAATTTAGTGAAATTATTTCTGCCCCTAAGAATTTCCATCTTTAAGGAGTAAAATATATAATTTGCATGGTAGACAGTTACCTTGTATGGGACATCAATTATTGTTGAACTATACAGAAAATAAAAGTAAATAACCAAAAGTGGAGTATAAAAATGACTAGTGGGAAAACTAGGAACAAGATGAGAGTTCTTCATTTTATTTAGGGTTGTTAATACTCATATTGATATCCTTGATATGTTGGTATTCCAGTGAATGGTTAAAGAATTGACAACATCATCATAGAGATGGCTGGAAAAGGTTTGCATTCTAGGATAGAAAAGGTACAGCTGATTCAAAAGTGGTTAAATGAGAGTGCCTGAAGGGAGGAGGCCAAGATGCTGGAGGGTGGGATTAGTAGGAGACGGATTCAGATACATAGTGGAGGTCAGATACAGAGTGGAGGGATGGCTTAGGTCACTTAGGGCCTAGATGGCCTTTGCAAGTGCTTTAGCTTCAATTCTGAGTGAAATGAGTGCTGGTTACAATTCGTGGTTTAATGTTTTAATATCTTAAAGGGTCCCCACTGTGTTGAGAGTGGACTCTTGCAGGGCAGAGGTGAAAGTCTGGAGACAAGTAGGAGGACATTGCTGTTACCCAGGTGAGAGACAGTGGTGGCCCAGGCCAGGGCAGTGCCAGCAGGGCTCTTCAGAGTTGCAGGAATCTGGATATACTCTGAAGACAGTGTCAGTAAGTTTCCTTATGGACTGAATGGGTAACTGCGGTGTTTTGCTCTAAGCTTCAGGAAGGATTATAAGAAATGCAAAACTTTTATTTTACAATCTGTAGCACCTTAGATACTTAAAAAAAAAAAAAAAAAGAAGTGAACACACTTGTATTCCTTTATATCCACTGCAGACCTTTCTGAAAATTGTATACGCAAAGGTTTTGCTGAATAAATTACAGTAAGGGCATTCAGGGACCACACCACTGCTTAGAACAGAGTAAGACACCGAAGGATAAGAAGACCTTCCAAGGACAGATGTTTGGCTTAGCAGTCATGATGTTTGTTGAGACCCCTGGCCTCCAGTTTCCTGATAATTCAGACACTAGGAATCAGTGGCAAGGGTTCAAATAATTGGATTTTCTCTACTTAATTAACTTGTTTGAAAGGAAGAGTGACAGAGAGGGAGAAACAGAAATAGAGAGAAGACCATCCATCCACTGGTTCACTCCCAATATGTCCCCAAATGCTGAAGTTGGGCTGCATCGATTCTAGGAGCTCAGACTCCATCCAGATCTCCCATGTGGATGATAGGGACTCAAGTAGTTAGGTGATCATCTCTGGCCTCCCAGTCCCATCAGCAGGAAGCTGGATCAGAAACGGAGGCAGGACTTCATCCCCACACTTTGGTATGGAGTGCAGACTTCCCACGTTGTGGGGTGCCACAGTGGCCACTCCATGTAATTGGGTTTTTGCCATGGACATAGGAGTCTTGGATTGAATTTCTTTTTCCTGGCTTTAAACTGGCCTAGCCCCAGCTATTGCCGGTATTAGCAAAGAAACAGCAAGAGGAGATCCCTCTCTCTCTCTCTCTCTCTCTCTCTCCCTCTCCTCCCCTCCCCCCCCCGGATATCTCTTTCTTTTTCTGTCTGTCTCAAATAAATAAAAGCAATAAATACTTTTTAAAAAGGAGGTAATAAGAGCTTCCAGAAAAAAACAATGCCTTTTATTTGATAGCTGGACTTTAGTCTGGCTCTGCGTGTTCACCCCCAGTAAACTGGAGTTTTCTACTCCAAACTCTTGGCTAGAGACACTCTCTGAAATCAATATAGGTGCCCACTGCCTTTTTGATTGCAGAAAATGGTCTCCTTTAAAAAGAGCCTTCATAGTGATTGGCTTCATTGTTCTCTGGCCATACAAAGACAAGTACTGTACAGTCAATGGAAATGGGCAGTGGATGAAATTACTCAACTAAATAAGTCCCAAAAGATCTGTCTAAAATGTCTCTTATAAGGGCAAAAGTGGATCTCAGTTCTTCCCTTTATGTGGTGATAAATCCTTTGGAACCAAAGAGAACTGTCACAATGCTTTCAGAAAATGATGGATCTCATTTCTGTCTTGGATTTATTTTCTTGTGCACATTTACAGATGGGATACATAAAATCTTTCACACTGAGAGGCGATGCAAACATTATTATTTCTGGGAGGACCAAAGGAAAAATAAATTATGTAGCTTACTTACTATTTCTGTTTTGCTCTTCATAATCTATGAGTCATAAATATAAGAAAAATGTTGAGACTCAACAGTCGTAAATAGAGCTCAGAAATGTAGTGCCTGTTCCAAACAGGAGAGCTGTGGGTGTGCAGGATCGGTGCACAAATGGAATACCCTGATTTAGCTATCACTGTTCCTGAGACTACAAACTGAACGTGCTTGTATTTCATAAGGTGCAAAGACTCATTTATGCCGATGCTCTGCCCTTTTAGCAAAAGTCGAACAGTCTCACGTTCTGAGTGCGGTGAAGGCAAACATGGGGTGTGCTTTTTTGATCTAATAGCCAGGGTTGTGCCACAGATGCCTTTTAAAACTGCCTGAAGAGCTGAAAAAAGAGCTTAAAAGAGTGCCAGGAATGGCAGGAACAAGTAAGGGTGGACAGGTGGGAATTGTTTTCCACTCAAACCCCTATGCTCAACTTGCAAGTTTATATAACAAATACTTTAATAAGAAGCAATGGTGGAGAATGTATTCAGGACAGGAAAAAAAAAATCTAACTCTTTATGACAGTATATCAGAGCAGAGAAGGAAAAAAGGATGAAATGTAAATGCAAAGAAAAAAAACAATGCTTACTTGAATATTTAAGTAGTTTGAATAAGAGACATTGCTGAGAAATTAAAGATATGCTTTAGACTAAAAAACAGCAAGCCCATATTTTTATTCCAAACATAGTGTAATCATTTTCCTTGGAAATGATTCCTTGTAAGGTCACATTCTCATGCATAAGTCTTGAATGTTATTACCCATTTTGTTGCTCAAATATTCTGACTTTGAACATTTTGTTTGTAAACAGTGTATTTCTCATTTCTCTACTTTTTTAGTCTAAAATAAAAATATTTTTGTTCTGAAAAATATATAGATGTTGTTGTAATTCAGGGACAAAGTTAAATAAGATTGTGACTTGCCCATAATTCTGAATTTGAACTTGCAGTAAAGTAATACAATCTTTTAATAACTAGACTAGGTGCAGCCTCCAAAACTGTTTTTAAAGACCACTGGAGAATTCTGCAATTACTTTAATTTCATAATTATCTTTTTCATCTTTCATTTGTCTACCACGTCTAGTGAACCTTTTCTGTTAAATTTATTCGTTCATTTGCTTTGAGGTCTCCAGTATATGCTGCACCTATTTTCATTGGATTTTCTCCTTAAGTAAAACTTTATATCTTCTAGGAATTTTTCAGAGGGAATCAGAGGGGCTTGTCATAAGTATTAATATTCATTACACTCAATAGTGTTCTATCTTCCTCTCTGTTTTGCAACTATGAGACTGCAAATACAAGGGGGGGTTGACGTGAGAGAAAGGAAAAGGTCTTATTTTTGGAAAGGTTAGTTTTCATTTTCATCTTGTTGAGAAGAAGAGTCTTTCAATGGGAAATGGGAGGGAGGGAGGGAGGGAGAGAGAGAGAGCAAGAGAGAGAGAGAGAGAGAGATTCCCTGCTGGTTCACTTTCCAAATGGTCTGAACTGCCTTGACTAGACTAGGTTATAGCTGGGAGCCAGGTATTCTATCCAAATCTTCCAAATGGGTTGTTGGGTCCAAGCACTTTAGCCACTATCCTTTACCTTCCATGCATATTAAAAAGCAATTGGATCAGAAATGGAGCTTGAACTCAAACCTAGGCGCTCTAGTATAGGATGAAGGTGTCACAAGTGGCAGCCTACTCTGCTGTACCACAATGCCCACCACAGGAAAGGTTTTTGAATCAGAAGAATAATGAATGAATGAATAGGAAAACATGCATTCTGGATGGACGGCTGGTCTGGAATTTGTCTGAGAAGCTCTGTGTCCTCGTCTTTGAGGTCAAGACCCCCACCCCTTTCCTTGTCACATATTTCCCACCTCCTCCACACAATGTATTAATATTTTTGATAATTTTTACCACATATGCACACTTCATGAAATAATCTGTTTATCTCTTTTCCTTCCAGTACCATGATGGCTATCTACTATGTTCAGTCTTTTATCTGAGTTTATTACATAGTGTAATAGGAACTCAATTTGTTTTGTTGTTTGAAGGTCGAAAAACATGAAGGAAGGAGGGAGGAAGGGAGGAAGGGAGGGAATGAAGGAAGGAGGGAGAGAGAGAAGGAAGGAAGGAGGGAGGGAGGGAGGGAGAAAGGAGGGAGAAAGGGAGAAAGAAAATTCATGTATTTGTTTCATAGTGTTTTTCTAATGAAACTGTCTTTGGAAGATCCAGATTTCAGAATGAGTTATATAATTATTTTGATTCAAATATGAGGGAGTTCAACACCAAAAATAAGATACACATGAGAGATGACACAGCTATCTATGTATAATGCATCTATATCTGCTATATGTAGATGGAAAATTATATATTAATGCCATGTATACATATATAGCATTATACATATATATATTACACATATATGTATAGATGACATGAAAATCTTATATTTTTATAAGTTCCACTACTTAACAGTGTTACAGATTTCTTTATTATTATTTCTATGTTGTTGTTTTATCTCCCACAATTTATAACATGAAATTGGCTCACAATGGTTTGATTATACTGGCACCACTAAAGATATTAGTCTCAAAATAAATTAAAAATTATTGCTTGTGTTTTATAATGGGATTTTATTGCTGTACTGGTTAGGAGAATAAGAATTCAAGTAAGAAAAAATGTTTCAGTGCAAATCTTTCCCTTGTTAGCTATTGAATGTGAATGAGGAATAAAATGAATATAATTATACAGAATGAATAAGGTGTTCATAGAGATAAATTTAGATCCTATATTTTTAACATATTTAACATAGTCAAGACATGTAGTAAATGCTTAATAAGCAGTACCTTACTTTTTTATCATATTTTTGGAATTCAGCAGATATGACATGTATAAGAGTTGCTACTAAAGTTACTAAAAGTTCTCAATTACATATTCAGTATAGAATAATAAAAATATTTTCCACTATACATACCTTCAGGAAAGAGCATCCAGTAATGTTTGATAAAGTGAATTAATGTAGCAGATTTCTTTTTCTCCTTTGATACAATTTTAAGTCAAATGTATTTTTAAGAAGAAAGTGATATTACCACCAAATTAGAATATCAATAAGCTCTGTGTTATAAGTAGAGCTTCTTTTTGAGGCTGATCCAGGAGATTCAAGGAAAGATAGCAACGGCTTTTAATATTGCCAGTGAGGCTCTGAGTGCATCTAAATTCGAATATTGTAGATGAACAATACTGGATTTTTGGTTGAACTAAACGCTACCTGAAACAAAAGCAAATGATACTAAAAGCTATGTGTTTTCTCATCTAAAAATAAAGTCTTGCTTTAAATTTTTTCTGTGTATGATCAAATAATGCATCAATTTACTATCATAATAATTTTACTATATGTTAGATATTCTAGATTATTCATGTATAAATGTAATACTTGGAATTTGATCATATTTAAGCACTTAAGCATGAGAGAATATATATGACCGCCTGAAGATGTTTCTAAAGAAAATACATCCAGATGATAGAAAACAGTAAAATAGAAGGCAATTTTCTGAGGATATGGTATTGTATCATTCTTTGATTATCTTTCATTTCTGTGCTATTTATATAGAACTCTGTTGAGAGTTGTTGAGTTTCAAAATGGATGGGATATCACATGGCCATTTAATAACATCTTATTTATTTATTTATTTTCACAGGCAGAGTTAGACAGTGAGAGGGACAGAAACAGAGAAAGGTCTTCCCTTTTTCTGTTGGTTCACCCCCCAAGTGGCCGCTATGGCTGGTGCGCTGTGCTGATCCGAAGCCAGGAGCCAGGTGCTTCTGCCTGGTCTCCATGCGGGTGCAGGGTCCAAGCACTTGGGTCATCCTCCACTACACTTCCCTGGTCACAGCGGAGAGCTGGCCTGGAAGAGGAGCAACCGGGACAGAATCCGGCGCCCCAACTGGGACTAGAATCTGGGGTGTCGGGGGGGGGGGCCGCAGGCGGAGGATTAGCCTAGTGAGCCACGGCGCCGGCCATTTAATAACATCTTAAGCAATGAATGTTTCAATATGTTTGAATTATTTTATTTGAAAAAGTAAAAAATTTCCTGAAACCAACAGGATGACTAATTCAATATCCCAGATATAGCAAGGATAACTCCACAGAGGAAGTATCATTTGAACTGGTTGGTTTAAGAACCAAGATTAAACGAGAGGTCATTTTATATAGAAGAGCAAATATCATACAAAGCAGTAACGGTGTGAAGGTAATGATAATGAGTTTGGTATGACTAAGGTACACAACCCAGAATGGCATTGGACCAGGATTTGAGCGTTCACAAAGATGTATCGAAGAATCTGAAGTTACATGCCAAGATCTCTGAACCTGGCCCTAAAGAAAAGGAGAGTCATTGGGAAAATTTTTCATCATAACTGAAAACACAGTGCTTCTAATTAGATAGTACTTTGGCAGTTTCACAGAAGGTAAAGATGGGTTAGCAATCCAAGAGGTGGGAAAACCTGGAAGGCATTCCCTTGGGCATTGCCAGTGAGGATGAGAGGGAAAAGAAATTCAAGCAATACATGGGAAATACAACTAACCAAACCTGGTTAAAAATCAAAATGTAGATGAATCAGCAGTTCAGGTTGAGTCTAAAAGCTGGATAACTGCGTTGAAGTTGTGGCTTTTTCCAAGAAGAAAAAAGGGAACACGGAAGTTTCAATGTTTGAAAGCCACAGTTTACATATGTATTTGAAATTTGGGGGAAATGTATTTCTTTTTTTTTTTTATTTATTTATTTGAAAGACAGAGTTATAGAGATGCAGAGGCCCAGGCTGAGGCCGAGAGAGATAGATAGAGAGAGAGAGAGAGAGAGAGAGAGAGAGAGAGATCTTCCATTTTCCCCAAATGGCTGCAATGGCTGGAGCTGTGTGGATCCTAAGCCAGGAACCAGGAGCTTCCCACAGCTCTCCCAGATGGGTGCAGGGGCCCAAGGACTTGGGCCATCTTCTGCTATTTTCCCAGGGCATAGCAGATGCTGGATCAGAATTGGAGCAGCCAGGACTAAAACCAGCATTCACTGCAGGCAGTGGTTTTACCCACTATGCCTTAGTGCCAGCCCCAGGAATTGTATTTTGATAATACTTTTATTATACTTAAATGCTTTCCTCTTGCAAAGTAGTAAAGAAAAAAACAGAGAAATTAATTTGCAAGGTAAACAGAAATGTCAACAGCAGCATTGTGTGTGGTGTGCTTAAAATGCCACAAATTTCAATTAACATTCTTTAATATGGGTACATTTTTTACAATAATTAAAATGAATGTAGTAGAATTTTCCATTCCCTTAATATTAATAATGTATCTGCATTGTATTCCTTGGTGTATTAAGAATCTTTAATTTATCTTATCCTAGAAAGTTATTCATTACCTTAAAAAGATAAACATTCATCCTTATTATGTATTGGCTATTGCATTTTTCTTATTAATATGAATATTGAGAACAAATAGAAATATGTAACAGCATAGTTTTTATTTTTAAATTCCCATAACTCACTTATTAGGATAATTTCTAAGAGTACATTTGGGAATAGCATGGGATTTCATGATGGTGACTAACAGCATGCTACAGAATACTCACTATCCCTGTAATGCTAGGTTTACAATGGCCAATGCTTGGATTCTTGTATTCCAATGTATAGCATATGTTCTGGATGTTGGCTAACAACTTGGAATGAGGCAGGGTCATGAGAGTCTATGCTTAGAAGAATCTAGCTTATAGTAGAGGTGGAATCTTTGAGAGCATCTTCACTTCCTTTCCTTGTCCTAGTCCCAGACTGGCGTGCAGCAATTGCTTGATTAATCATTACCTTAAGGAATATAAGTATCTTAGGGTACCACACAGAGCTTCCCTATGGGGACGTTTTCTCCCTTGCTTGTCTGGTTGGAGCTGTCTCTGAGTTGTACTTAGTAAGCCCTTGGTAGATATTTGTTAATTGAACCAAGTAATTCCAGTAAGCTTCTGCAAATCAATGTACATTCCATCTCCTTTACCCTTTCTTAATTGATTTCCTTCACTAGTGCTTTGGGGAGACAGGAGTGTATTCAGCTCCCCAACTAGAATAAGCTGAATCATGTGGTACTACAGAAGACACTACAAAGTCAGAGAGAGCACTCCATATCTCCTGCCTAGTGATGGGTCTATGAGCCACAACGATCTCCTGAGACTTGTTGGAGATAGACTCTGGGGTGACTTCAAGGTCAGATTCATTCACAACCCACAGAGAAGGTTATGATGGGATGGTTTTGTTTCATCCTTAAATGATTTTCTGTATGCTATTCATAAACACCAGGAATTTAAGCAATGTATTAATTGAGAGAAATACTTATATATATTTATATAATACAGTGTGATGTTTTGATAAAAGTTTACATACTGGAATGAGCAAATAAAGCTAATTAATGTATTTATCATCTCACATACTTATCATTTATTTCTACTGAGAACATTTAAAATTTACTCTTTTCGTAATTTTGAACTGTACATTATAATTCACCAGAGTCACATTGCTGTGAAATAGATGATCAGAATTTATTTCTTCTAACTGCAACTGTGTGCCCTTTACCAACACTTTCCCTCTCATCTGTCTGTTCCATGCCCCCTCCCCCCCCAATCTCTGATAACTGCCATTCTCTTTGTGTAGAGGCCAGCTTAGACTCAGAGAAGTCAAAAAAAGATAGAGTAATTTTTAAAAACCTTTGAGAAGTCTGTGAAATGGAAGAGGATTCTAGCAAAAGGACAAGGTGGGGAAGAGAGCGTTTTGGCTTTACTTACTTAAGGTAGTAGATAGTTGAGCATATGGCAACGCAGATGGAAAAGACTGAGGAGGCAGAGGAGAGGCAATATGCAGATGAAAGAAGAGATCACTGATAAAGGGAAGTTTCTGAATAAGCATTCAAAAACTTTATTAAAGTGATTGGCAATAGACATGGAGCAAGGAAAAAGGGGGATAACATTGATTATATTAGGGATGAGCAAGGAAAGCATTTAAACAAATGGAAATAAAATTTTAGCGCTAACAATAGGGAAGGTAAGGAAATTCCTAAAGGTAAATTTAGTTACCTGCCAAATATCTGCATCATTTTAATTATCATAGATGGTGAGCCCAAGTCAAAAGTTTGATGGTTGAAGCAATTATATTAACACAATATTACATATCAGTAGAAGACCAATGCAGCATCTGCTGTCAGTTTCTCATCCATAGTCCTTCTACAACCATTACTCCTCTATTGGCTGTGGTGTTATACTGCAAGCACACAGGACTCCCTGCCTGAGTGCTTTCTCTAGTTGTGCAGGGCAGACAGGAAATGCAGAAGTTTATGCTCTTGGGAGCAGTCATCACTCCATGACTGGAGAGAAACAAAAGACTTGTAACAGCTTTCTATGGAGAAACAGATCTAAGGCGTGTTCTGTACCATTTCCCGGAGGTCCTCATTGCAACTAAACC
The DNA here is from genome assembly GCF_051225735.1 of Oryctolagus cuniculus. Taxonomy (NCBI): domain Eukaryota; kingdom Metazoa; phylum Chordata; class Mammalia; order Lagomorpha; family Leporidae; genus Oryctolagus; species Oryctolagus cuniculus. Next base: position 39,577,614 of record NC_142868.1, on the reverse strand, counting down.
CTAGTCACGCTCAGCATTAACCTACTCGTTAGTGTAACTTGTATTTTATTAGCTTCCTTCCCTTTCTTGGGTTACTTTGCCATGCCCTCTTCCTAAATAAATCCGTATCTTACCGTTTGTTTCCAAGGCAAATCAAAGTCAAAGGCGACATCATTCACTTACCTTAAGAAAGAAAATTGACAACAGTTGCAGACACAGGAATCATTAATTATATTCACTAGAGCTTGCCATCCAAGCAGTAAGAAATATACTTTCTTTAGCCCTGTAATTTAGATATTAACAGTGATATCAATAAACACATGAATTTACAGCACTGCGAGTAAATCAAACTGAATGACATTCCTACAAGAAAATTGGTACGCTAATAATTTTTCTCATTGTGTATCATGATAAGAATGTCATGTACATGTTCTAAGACAAGTTAGTCATTTCTGTACTCTGCTTTACTCTCTCAGCTGCAACAAAGACATTTTCCTTCCTGGGATGATTCTGTTACACCCACATATGCCATTTGTCATCAATCAATTTCATTAAAGTCAACACATATTTATTAAGTGACTTTTGTGAGTATAGCACATAGTGCTCCCTATTAGAAGTTCAAGCTATTAAGTTTGAAAACAAAATGTCATCATTCTATCACAAAGGAAATGCCTCACTTTACGCAGTATCTTATGCCCAACAGATACCCAACATACCATTGATTGAAACAATGCAATGCCATATTTGGTCTATAAAATGCCTATTTTATCAGGGAGAGTTAAATACAATACTAAAGACAGAATTCATCTTGTCTTGGTACAACAATTTTTCATTGTAATTCTAATTTCTGATCTCTGATATGCTGTGATGATTTGAAAAAAATAACAATACATATTGAATATATGAAATTCAGTGTGAGATTTGTTTCTATTAGAAGATAGTATTTTGAATGTTTTAACTATAAAGAAATATTAAATGCTTATAAAGTAAATATATTTTCTCTAATTGGCCATTAAACAATGTATGTCTATAGTGAGTTATCACAGAGTATCCTAGTAATAGGTATACTTTAATATGCCTGCTAATTTTTTAATTTATATATTTTTTGCATTTGCATGTATTCTGTTGAAGTTTTTACTTGTTTACTTTTCTTTTTTTAATTAATGAAATATAGTGACTTTCAAAATACAACCATTGTGTAATCTTGTACAAAATTGCCAATTTTTCCACTGTCAGCACTTCAGAGTATTACTAGAAGCCAGAGTACTAGCCAGAACGAGTAAGAAAGAAAACAAATAAAACACATAAAAATGGGAAAAGGAAAATGTGAAATTGTCTCCTTTCTTTTTTTTTAAGATATATTTATTTTACTTGAAAGAGTTACACAAAGAGAGGAGAGACAGAGAGAGTTCTTCCACAAGCTGGTTCACTCCCCAATTACCCACAACAGCTGGAGCTGTGCCCATCTGGAAGCCAGGAGCCAGAAAAATCCTCTGGGTCTACCATGTAGGGGCAGGAGCCCAAGGACCTGGGCCATCTTCTACTGCTTTCCCAGGCCATAGCAGAGAGCTGGATCAAATGTGGAATAGCCAGGACTCGAACCTATGCCCATATGGGATGCCGCCACTTCAGGTTGTGGCTTTACCCACTATGCCACAGCGTTGGCCCCAAAACTGTCTCTTTTCAATACAAAACATTAAAGACTCCACCAAAACACTCTTTGATAAACATTCAATAAAGTAACAGATCACAAAACCAATATACATAAGCAGCATTGTTTTTATACAATAACAGTGAGTTATCTGAAAAATAAATTAACAAAAAAAAACAATTTACAATAGCATTAAAAATAAAATAATTAGGAATATGTTTAGGGACCAGTGCTGTGGTGTAGTGGGTAAAGCCACTGGCTTCAGTGCCAGCATCCCATATGGACACTGGCTGCTCCACTTCTGATCCAGCTCTCTGCTATGATCTGGAAAAGAAATGGAAGATGGCCCAAGTCTTTGGGCCCCTGCAGCCTTTTGGGAGACCCAGAAGAAGCCCCTGGCTCCTGGCTTTGGTTCAGCTCTGCTCCTGCGATTGCAGCCATCTGGGGACTGAAACAGCAGATGGAAGACCTCTCTCCTCTCTCTCTCTCTCTCTCTCTCTCTGCCTCTGCCTCTCTGTAACTGTGCCTTTCAAATAAAGTAAATAAATGTTTTTAAAGACTATTTTTAATCAAGGAGAAGAAAGATCTTTGTATTGAAGGATATAAAGTATTGTCCAAAATAATTAAAGATAACCCAGATAAATCAAAAAAAGGTATTCTTCTTTCTGGATTAGAAAATAACATTGTTAAAATTCCATAATACCATTTGTGATCTACATATTTAATGCAGTCCCTATAAAATTGCAAAGCTATCCTTCATGGTATTGAAAATAATCCTAAAATTTATATGGGGCCAATAAGTCCTGAATAGCAAAAGCAATCTTGAGCAAAAAGAACAAACCTAAAGGCATCACACTATCTGATATCGAAACATGTTACAAAGCTGTATTAATCAAAATAACATAGTACTAGCATAAACATAGACACATTTGTCAATGGAATAGGGAGCCCAGAAGAGAAACCCACACCTGTACAATCAATTGATTTTCAACAGTGATGCCAGGAACACACAACAGTCTGTAGTGCCATAAAAACTGGTTATACAGGTGCTGAAGAATGGATTAGACTCTTATCTAACCCCAAACAAGAATAAACTCTAAATGGATTAAATACTGAAATGTGAAATTTTAAATAAACTAAGAAATTTCTGAAATAAATCATGAGGAAAAGCAAAACAGCATTGTTGTGTGCTGTGATGTCTTAGATGTGACTCCCAAAGCAAAAAATAGACTAACGACACTCTATCAAGGTAAAAACAGAACAAAACCTCTGCAAAGTAAAAAACAAAATTAATAAAGTGAAAGGACAATGCAAATAATGGGAGAATATTTGCGAATCATACATTAGATAAGGGGCTTATATCCAAAATAAATAGCAAACTCGTTACTCAACATCAAGAAAATGAACCTAGTAGAAAATAAGCAAAGGATCTGAATAAATACTTCTGAAAAGAAGAAACGCAAATGGCCAATAGTTATATAAAAATATGCTCAACATTATGAATCATCAGGGTTATGCCAACTAAAACTGAGACATCACCTTCCCAACCTGTTAGAATGACTATCAAAAACATGAAAGATAATAAGTGTTGGTGGTGATATAGACAAAAGAGAATACTTGCGCACTATTGTGGGCAGTATGTTAGTATTCATTTTGGAAAACAGCATGAAATTTTCCCACAAAAACTAAAAATTATCATATATCCCAACTACCAAACTATCCTACTTCGGTTATATCCAAATAAGTCAAAATCAGTATGTTGAAAAAAAGTCCACACATTATGTCAACTGCATCATTATTCACCATATCCAAGATATGAAAATAACCTAAGTATCTACCAACATAAGAATCAATTTAAAAAATGTGGTATATATAAAAATGGAACACTTGTAGACCTTAACAAATAACATAATTTGGCCAGTTGCAACAATGTAGATCAAGTTAGTGGACATTGTGGCAAGTGAAATGAGTCCTGTATAAAAAGTATTTCATGATCTTGTTCATATTTAGAATCTAACAGATTTGATTTCATAGAAATGCACACCTTAATTACTCTATTAATGACTTCCAGATCTCTAAATCCAGTAAATGTTCCAGGCTTCAGATCACTTGATTTCTTGGCAGCATCAACTATACATCGTTCCTTCTTCATATGATTGTAAATATCCTTTTTAATACTCTTATGTTGAGTCTTTGGAACATTGTATTCTCCTCATTTTTTGGTTCTATTTCCTCTCCGTATTCTCTTCCCTGAACTAATTTCCTGGATCATTTTCTTTTATGAGTTCTTTCACTTTTGAGACCAGCATATTTTTTTTTCCTTCTTGGTCTGTTCTCTTATCTTAGATGAATTCATCTAGTTCTCAAACTCTAATTTTAGTATATCATAACAGTAACAACAATAATAGCTAGCATTATGGAGCACCATTACCTGACATTTTTCTGTGCTTGTTACAGACAAGAATCCTCACAGAAACACAATGAGATGGTTGCTCTTCTTCTTTTCTTTTTCTTTTCTTTTTCCCCTTTAGAGATTTGGAAGCTTAGGTGCACAGAGGTTAAAAATGCACCCAGCTACTAGTTAGTGGAGCCAAGGACTTTGTAGCGTACATTGAGAGCCCATAGGTTCCTATTTAGATACAGATATAAATAGAGAGCATACACTTTTATAGTGTATACCATTTATCTGCTATAAGTGATTTTATACACTTATTTAACTTTTCTAATAAGTCCATGAAGTATTTGGACATATCTCACAGATGAAACCACTTGTCCAAGGTCACAATTGTGAAGCAGGTATGATCTTGCTGAGTCTATTTTTGCTGATCCATTCTGTACTATTATTCTGTGTTCTCCTCCTGTAGCATTCTCTTATTCCCTTGGTTCTCTTATTCACATTTTTCACTTTCTTATGGGATTCACATAATTCCATCATAGGAATGGAATGTCCTATTTCCTCTATGCTAATAAGCACTAAAAATGAGAGACATGTATTTCAGTTTAACCCACACACATTTCTAAGATCCACATAATTCATTTTTTATAATTGAATTGAAATATATTTTGAATGAGTAAACCATCTTAATCCTACCTTTCCTATCCCATTAAGTCAGGATCAATGGTTGATTGCCTCTTATATAACTGAGTATAAACAACAGCATAAATGTGTTTTTTTCTTTAGCATTTTTCTTTCTCACTTAAAGATAACGACCTAAATAAAAAACAGTTCCAGTGTTGATGGGTTTGCATTGTATAAAGGTGTAATTTGTATGACAACAATTGTGTAAAGGACAGGTGTGTGGAAGGAAGAATAAATGGAATGAACTTCTGTTGACTTAACTTCTGTTGAATTAACTTCTGTTAACATGAAGTGTGTGTTAGTCCAAGCTAAATCTTCATAAATTGTTAATTTTATAATTCCCAGAGCTACCACACTTAATAACATAAATCCAGAAAAAGAAACAAGGTGATTAAAATTATATACTATACAATATCTATGTAACAAAAATAGACATGATACAACTGGATAATAAGAACGAACACAAACTTATTTGATCAATAACATAAGAGACCTCAGTATACTGTTTTCAGTAATAGAACAATAAATAGAAATCAACAAAGAAACGGGGGACCTGAAAATCACTAAAAAATCAACTGGATGCAATAGCCCAATCTACAAAAGAATAGTAGACTACACATTCTTCTCAATTACATATGGAACATTCCTTAGAGAGATTATATATTCAACCAAAGATTAAGCTCAATAAATTTGAAAGGATTAAAATGTATATCCTTCAACCACAAAGAATTGAAATTGGAAATAAACAGCTAAAAAATGGTTAGGAGATATATGAATATGTGCATGTTTACAGGATACCCACAAAGAGGGAGAGTTCAAAAGGGAACTAGAGGGGAATTTTAACATAAATGAAAATGAAAATATAACAGAGCAAAACGATAGGATTCAGATATAACAATGTTTAGAGGAAAATTTATAATTAGAAATGCCCATAAATTAAACAAAAGATCCCTCTGAAATAGAAAACCTAATTTTCTATCTTATTGTACTTAAAGAAAAGCAAACTAAATCTAAAACAAGTATAATTATATTTTTCATAATAAATATTATATTTTAAAATAATGAAATATTGGTAGAAGAACATAAAAATTTCAGATCTTTAGTTAGAGTTATAAATAACAAGAAAATCTCAAATTATATAGTTAAAGATATTACTGAATTAGTGTAAGGGGATCCTATGAGCTTTTGCATGGCAAGTGTGTAAGCTAAATGATACAAAAAGTTTCTAGAAAGGCACAATAATTACTAACACTACCTAAAAAATAGATAATTGAAAACAATATACAAATAAAGTAACTGAATTTCTGGTAAAACACTTCCCATTTATCAAAGACCCAAACTTCGTCATGCATTAATTTTTTTATACATTTAAAGAATAATTAACACTATCATTCAGAAATCTCCAAAAAATAGGATAAGACATTTTTGAACTTATTTTTAGTGTAGTATTACTGTGATTCCATAATCAAACAAATTTAAGAAGACTGCAGATCAGTGGTTATGCTGAACGCAGACAAAAGTGATCAACAAAATAATGACAAAACACAGTGATGTTAAAATATTATCCAAGAAAGTAAATTGATATTTATTCCAGGAATGCAAAGTTACTTTGCCACATAGAGATAAACTGACGTAGTGAACCATATTTGTAGAAGAAAGGGAAAATGCTTCATGGTCATCTGAATAAATTCAGGAAAAGCACTTAAAAAAATCCAAAATCCATTCATGATGGAAACTGTCTACAAACTACTACTAGAAAGGATTCCACTTATTATGAAATTTAAAGAGTAGACAAACTCATAGAAACAGAAACAATTAGTTCTAGCTAGAGACTGGGAGAAGGGAAATGGGAATGACTGCTAATGGTTTCTTTTTTTATATATATTTTTTTCTGTAATTTTATTTTATTTTTTTAACTTTTATTTAATGAATATAAATTTCCAAAGTACAGAATATTGATTACAATGACTTCCCCCCCATAACGTCCCTCCCACCCACAACCCTTCCCTTTCCCACTCCCTCTCCCCTTCCATTCACATCAAGATTCATTTTCGATTCTCTTTATATACAGAAGATCTTTTTTGGCAATAAAATTTATTCTTAATTTAGATAGCTATGTGACACAACTTTGTGACTATGCAAAAAACTTCACTGGAATACACACTTTAAAATGTACGTTTTCTATTATATAAATTACTTCTCAATGAATAGAAGCAATATTCTTATAGAGAAATGAGTTTTTAAGAATGTAGCAATGGAGGAAGTGAAAAATCTTTGGAGCGTAGTTGTATTTGAGAGCAGATTTACCATTAAAAGGACAGAAATTGTGGATCTTTATGTGGCTCACAGAGTTGACATTACAACTAAATACAAAGGAGAGGGCTATAAATTTGATTTTTTCAGAGAGGAACATCAGTTTATTTTGGGAAATAATGAGTTAGAAAATCTATTAGACAGCTAAGTGGGGTTGTCAGGTACACAGTTGGACATATAAGTCTAGATTTTAGATGAAAACTCTGGACTTCATGGAGAAATTCAGGAGTCCTTGACTACCTGAAATAAATAATCAAATAAGTAAATAAAGTACTCCAAAAAAAAAAACAAAAACTGTAAGTTGGGACACTCCAATATTGGGATAGAAGGATTTAGAGAAGAAGCAACCACTGGGTTGAATAAAATAGAGATTTTGGTATTCTGGACACCAAGGGAAGAACATATTTAAAGGAGAAGTATTCACTTGCTTCATGCTGTCATAGAACATACCATGTTTGAAGTGGTATATGTATTTGGTTTTTATGTATTATCTGACTTCATTAGGGTAAAATAAGCTCTATTACAAAAGCAAGGCTATGTCTTCTTTCAGTGACTCTGAACAAAGAATAAGAATTCATTCATTCAACAAGTATATGTTAAGAACATTCATTGTGCCAAAGACTGTTCAGTCCTATGGTTTAAGAGCAAACAAAATTTCCTGTCTTCATGGAACTTAACTTCAAGTGGAGGGATATAGGCTACTACTATTTTACAGAACTTTCTATGTGATGGAAATGTTCAACTGTGTTATCCTGTACAGTAGCCATAGCCATATATGGATAAAATGTGGTGAGTGTGACTAAAGAACTAAATTTTAACTTTCATGTCTTAATTAACTGAAATTTTAATGGCTACTTGTGCATTGCATCTTCCATATTGGTAGATACAGACAGCAAACAGTAGACATAATAAAGGACCATGTAGAGTCAGGTAGAGATTTGGATTGGTTGCAATCTGAAACATATGGTTGGGCCTGAGCTGTGGCATAGTAGGTTAATCCTCCAGCTGTGGTACTGGAATGCCATATGGGCACCAGTTCTAGTCCTGGCTGCTGCGCTTCTGATCCAGCTCTCTGCTATGGCCTGGGAAAGCAGTAGAAGGTGGCCCAAGTCCTTGGGCCCTTGCACCCACATGGGAGACCCGGAAGAAGCTCTTGGCTCCTGGCTTTGGATCAGCTCAGCTCTGGCATTTATGGCCATTTGGGGAGTAAACCAGTAGGTGGAAGACCTCTCTCTCTGTCACTCCCTCTCAATTTCTATAACTCTACCTCTCAAATAAATAAATAAATAAAATCTTAAAAAAAACATAATGGTAAAAGTGGGCCTCCCTAAGGTGGAAAAAAACCCTCTGCTCCATTTCATTTTGTTGAAAATCATATACTGTTTTGGGATGAGCCACTGGAACAAACAAACCTGGTTGTCCATGTAGATGGTGAAAAAAATTTTTCATCACATTTTAACTGCCTTGTCTGTTTGGTTTTAGGATTTTGGAGTTCAAAGAAGGCAAGGATGTGGCTGGTTACAGTAGAAAAGACTTTATAATAAGCAGGCTATAGAATTGGGAGGAGGGGGTGAAAAGAGTAGGGATTGAGCCTGTCAAAACAGAGGGCAGGGGTTTGAAGCCAGGCTTCAGTCCATTTGAGCTGGGGGCAGAATCCTTTCTTAAGTCACTTAAGGGGAAAGATGCAGAGAACCACATGGACTCTGATAAGGCGGGTGGAGGATGTGCAAAAAGGCTCCTTGGTGATATGAATTGTTTTAGCAGTTTTGAATAACTGAGGTGCCTCTTTAGATGATCTATCTGCACCCAGTTTCATTAGGCCTGGAGGTTCTGCCTAGTGACCCACGGGGTTCTTGTAGACCTCAGTGTCCTAATAGGTTCTACCATTATCTACAAGGAGTCTTCATTAAGTTCTTGGAAAATGCATATTATGAAAAAAACTGTATTGATTTCAAAATTATTTTACACCAAAATAAATTTATCTTTTTTTTTGAAAACCAGCGTTACAGAGAGAGGGGGAGAGGGAGAGAGAGAGAGAAAGAAAATCTTTCATCAGCTGATTTACTCCCCCAAATGGCCACAACAGCCAGGGCTGGACCAGGCCAAGTCAGGAGCCAGGAGCTCCTTCTAGGTTTCCCACATGGGTAGCAGGGACCCAAGGACTTAGGCCATCTTCCTCTGCTTTCTCAAGCATATTAGCGGAGAGTTAGGTCAGAAGTGGAGCAGCCACGTCTTGAACCAGTGCCCATATGGGATGCTGGTGCTGTAGGTAGCAGCTTAACCTGATGTGCCACAGACTAGCCCCCTAAATTTATTTTTTAATTCCATTTTGGAACTCAGTGTCTTAAAATTAGAAAATTGGTCCAATATACTCATTCCTCACTAGGTGTCTATTTAGACTGTGAAACTCAAAAAAAAAGAAGAAAAAAGTATGACTAAAAGTTCAAAGACAAGAGGGGCTAGATTAGCCATGGAAATAGTTGTCTAGGAACTCATCTAAGGAAAATTCTGTAAACAGGGACTGGGAAAGAACACTGTGAGAGACTGTAGCTATACAAAACTTCTTTTGAATTTTTAAAGGAAGTTTTAATCTAATTAAGCTGTTTAATTTTATTAGTTGATGGGGAGAGACAGAGACAGAGACAGAGACAGAGAGAGACAGAGAGAGAGTGCTACTCAAATATGCTAGTTTGCTCTCCAAATGTCCAAAATGGGCAAACTGGTGCTATTAGGCAAAATGCTTCATGCAAATTTACAAATGTCTTCAAGGGTTAGGTAGTTAGTATGCATATGAATCATTCAAACATCAGTAAGTTCTTTCACCTTCTGTTGTGGTTAGCTCATATTCCTAGTGTTATACTGAATGTATTTCCATTAATACACATTTTAAAAATGAATAAATGCAACATTTCCATTTTCACTGATATTTACAATAATTAGTAAAGATTAGGCAAAAACTTAAAAGAGAAGTAGGTGCCATTTAAAGGCTTTTTAAAAAATTATTGATTTATTTGAAAGGCAGAGAAAGAAAGAGGAAGAACTCCTATCTAGTGGTGCTATGTCCAAGTGCCCACGATAGCTGGGGCTGGTCAGGGACCAGATCTCAATCCCAGTATCCTACATAGGTGGCGGGAACCCAATTACTTGAGCCATCACTGTCGCTTCAAAGGCTTTCTATTGATGGGAAACTGGAGTTAAGAACTGGATCAAGAGTCAGTGAACTCAAAAGGCTTCCATAGCCTTGGCAACTCATGACAAGAGCCCAGGGTGATTACTGATGCCATAAACAAGAGTGTCAATTTGTTAAGTCAACAACAGGAGTCACTGTGCACTTACTCCTCATGTAGGATCTCTGTCCTTAATGTGCTGTACATTGTGATTTAATGCTATAACTAGTACTCAAACAGTATTTTTCACTTTGTGTTTCTATGTGGGTGTAAACTGTTGAAATCTTTACTTAGTGTATATTAAACTGATCTTCTGTATATAAAGAGAATTGAAAATGAATCTTGATGTGAATGGAAGGGGGGAGGGAGAGGGAAAGGGGAGGGTTGCGGGTGGGAGGGATGTTATGGGGAGGAGGCCATTGTAATCCATAAGCTGTACTTTGGAAATTTATATTCATTAAATAAAAGTAAAAAAAAAAAGAACTGGATCAGATATTGAATCCAAGTACTTCAATGTCCTGACTTGCCTTTAAAAAAAAAGATTTATTTATTTACTTGTTTATTTGAAAAGCAGACACGCACACACACACACACACACACACGAGAGAGAGAGAGAGAGAGAGAGAGAGAGAGATCTTCCATATGATGGTTTATTCCTCAAACGGCTGCAGTAGCCAGGGTTGGTCCAGGCCAAAGCTAAGAGCCAGGAACTCCAACCAGGTGTCCCATATTGGTGGCAGGGCCCAAGAATTTGTTCCATCATCTGCTGCCTTCCCAGGCAAATTAACAGGAACTGGATTGGAGATAGAGAAGCCAGGAGTTGAACAGACACTCTAATATGGGAAGACAGTGTCACAGCATTGGCTTAATCTACTGCACCATAAAACTGCCCTTCCTAACCTCAACCTGCCTCTTAACCACTAGACAAAAGGCCCACTCCTGATTTTTTAAATATGCAAATGATTGTGTACTGATAAACTCTTCTGGTTCAATCAAATTGTAGACCAGGTTACACTACATTTCTCTGGATTCCACATTCTAAAGAAAATATTTTTCTGTTCCTAGAATAATAAAACAACAAATGTCATTTTTTTCTTTCATTTGATATGCACAAAAATTATCTGAAATATTTTATGGTTCCCTTTCCAACCTTGAGTGTATAATTATAGCTATCTTGGAAAGTTAAATTTTAAACTGTTTGGGGGTGAAGAAAAGAGACTTTGTGCAAAGAATATGCCTATCAAATGGCCTTCAGTCATTTATGAAAGAAATAATTTTATTCTTGCCAAAGTTAGAAATTTTTGTTTGGGGGACTGGCATTGTGGCATACAGGGAAAAGCCATTGCCTGCAACGCTGGAATTCCCAAATGGGTGCTGGGCTCCAGTTCAAGTACCAGCTGCTCTTCTTCTGATTCCAGCTCTCTGCTAGTGCACCTGGGAAGGCGGTGGAAGATGTTTCAAGTGCTTGGACCTCTGCCACCAATATGGGAGCTCAGGATGAAGCTCTTGGTTCCTGGCTTTGGCCTGGCCCCATCCTGGCCCTTGTAACTATTTGGGAGTGAACCAGTGGATGGAGGATCTCTCTCTTTCTCTTTATCTCTCTGTCTCTTCCTCTTTCTCTGTAACTCTTTCAAGTGAATAATAATTCTCAAAAAAATTTAAAAACAATAAAAGAAATTTTTGTTTGGAAGGTTTAATTGCTATTGTCTGTTATATAACCAAGCACAGTTCAACTATTCATGGGTTCATCAAATTTTTTTGATAAACTTTTTGAAAGAATATTTTTTAGCTATTATCTTCATGTTCTTCTAATCTATTTATTTCAAAACTCTTTTTTTTTGTTTTATGCCTTTATAGTTCTACTGAAATCGCTCATTTCCAGTCTCTAAAGATCCTCTAATAGTCAAAGGGGATGATTTCAGTAATACTGCTCTAGAAAACAAAGGGACTCTCTCTCCTCTTGATAGCTACCCTTGTCTGTTCTCAATTATTTTTCTTTTGTCCTGACTAATCACAACATATTCCAAACTGAATGCACTTTTTATTTGCTTTGATTTACCTGCCCTGTTATAAATGTAATGTAATGATTCTCATGATGCACTCTTGGCCAGATCAGTCTGTAGATCAAAGACCTCCAGTAAATCTTCTGCTACAATTAATAGGAGACAATATCCTCATCCCTGGGGCATGCCAGATTTAACTTATTTTTTTGTTTTGTTTTGACATAGCCTCTGTCATTCTTTTCACCTGATATACCACTCTTCTGTTCATATTAAATCATGTGCATTAACCAGACTTCACTATTTGCAGGATTTTCCCTGCCTGGAATATTCTCTCCCTACTTTGTTGGCTTAGCGAATGCATAACGACTTTGAAAGTCACCAAAGATGAAACTCAGCTGGTGTCTTCCTTCAAAATTGCTCTTAAAGCATCAGTATGCTGTCTTCTTAGTTTTAGTAGGCATTTATTTTATTACTTTTTATGTTTCCTTCCTATAATCCTTGAGTTCTTCACAGGCTGATTTTGCTTTACTAAACTTTCATCCTCAAATGCCTATTTTCCATGAATCTTATGGGATGAGGAACTTCACTTGAATGTTATTTTTGTTATTTCATAATTTTGCGAAGGATTTTGTAAAGAAGTTTTGATTTTTGCTCTATACTGCATTACCCAGTAAAGAACATTTTTTTCATGATTTAATTTAAGCACTTTCTAAAATTATTTGGATATTCATTCTGGTTATACATGAGGGCCATTTTTTTTCTATGAAGCATTTCAAACATTCAGAAATACAGTGTATAATGATTTACTCAACTACCTCCTTCATCAGATCTTAAGATTTTGCCAAAATTGACTAGGTCAATTTGTAAAGCAAGGAAAAAGTAGAAATCTATAAAGTCTCCAGCAGTATCCTGCTGCAGGCTCTTCCCTCTCCTTCCCTAGTGTATCTCTGTCTTGAAATTGATAGTTGTTCTTATGGATCACACATTCCTCTTTGTTTCGCACTCCTTACTTTTCCTGTAGTACATCTTAATATAAACATCATGGTGTTTTGACTGTGGCGACATCTAGACAGAAGACTCTTATGTTTCCATGTCACCTTTGGTTTTCTAAAGCCAAGCATTTAGCTAGTAAACGTTTATTCTGGGATAACTCATGTTGGCCTTTCTGACTAGGAGCTGCTTACTGCTCAGAGCTCAATTTTAGTTTGCACTGAATTGGCGTTTTCTTCAAGTACTTTCTTTTCCTTTTCTTGACTTGTTACTTCACTGGAAACCTATTACTTACCCTTTCAACATTTTTCTGTCAAGGGACAACGTGGGCTCTGCCTTCACAAATGATAGATGCCATTTCCTTATCAGTAGTGACAGCTATGCATGGTAATTTTTCATGTTGAAATATTTGGGAAACAGATAGATTTTCTGCAAGACTGTAATGAAAGATGATTTGTTTATTCACATAATAGCTCCTAATATGTGATGGGCAGTGAGCGAAGCACTTGTGATATTATAATAATAAATATAAATAGCACAATCCCTGGCCTTTAGGGAACTTGAGGTCTGGTTTGGGAGACAGACCAAATATATAACAACAACAGCTACAACAACAAAAATAAAACAAATAAATATGTCACATGAAAAATCATGGAAGATTCTAGAAAATTCTATGAGTAAACAAAAGTTGGAGAGAGAAAATTCATGAAGAGGATTTATATTAGGTAGGAGAAGCAATGAACCCCTGGTCTGAGAAGAGAATACATGAACTAAGACTTAAAGGCAGAGAAGTGATAACCAAGAATGGAAGAAGAGAGGCAGTAACCTATGTGTATAGGCTCTGAGTTAGGATGTTGTTAGAGTGTCTACTAAGAGTAATCAGGACTCGGGAGAGTGACTCATAGTTCTTAAAATGTACACAGAGGCTGTCACAAGACTGTAACTTCCTTTTCTCTGTGATGTATATCTGCCCCGTGAGTCAGAGTTTTTTAATAGGCATTACTAGCACACTTACACCCTGTTGTAAATTAATGTAGGAAACAAAACATAACTAGCAAACAGCATGGACACTCTTTCACAAATCAGTGTCTTGAAATTTGGAAATATCCTATATCATAGAATTTCATCTTTCTCTTGCCCTCATATCTGTTCTTTTCCCTTCCCTTCTTTTCTCTGTTCCCATTCTTTTCCTTATGTTATGGGAAGCCAGACTACAACAAAAATTGTACTTGGAATATCGAAACCTGGAAAATTGTGTTAGGTGCATGAAATATTTTTCATCATCACACTAAAATATTTCACTAATCCATGTTGGCTGTTTGCAGCTCTGTGCACCCCCCTCCTTATTAAAATCCTTAAAATCTCATTGTCTTGGATCCCTTTTCCAGGTTTAGATAGCAATTGAGTGTTCATGTCAAGGAGCTAGCATATCTATGCATATTGCATATCTGTGTTGTTTCTGTAGGTGTTTCTGTTAGTAATTGTGGCTTTAAGGATATTCTTATTTTTCTCTTTTCTAGTCCTTAACTGACACCTCCCTACAGTCACTAGATATACCCTTGCCTTGCCTTTTAGCATTTAGTGAATATTATCTATGTCCATCAATGCATTTCACACATTTTTTAACCATCTCTCTTTTTTAACTTTACAAACTAAGGAGAATTAATTTACTTACCTATGTTAGCATGATAACTACCTTAACGTTTTCCTTTGTGTCATTTTGAACATTTAAAATATCTGTAACAACTAAGTTGCATTCAATTTGTTATTAAATAAATGTAATGACATGATTGATTTTGGTGTGAATAATAACATTTGTAATTCCATAATATAATTTTAGGAATAAAATAGTGAATGAGCATATTTTGGAGTTGAGTAACTTTGGTTTTGGCACAGGGTATTCTGCTGAATAGAAATATTCTGTTAATGAGAAACTACTTTTAGTTTCAAGATTATCATTATTTGTGGCTCAATGCTTTGCGTTAGCCTGAGGATTCAAACCAGATTGCTGGGGCTCTAAAATCTGGCCTTATCTACTCAACTAGTTGTGGATCATTGGACATATTTTCTTACATTTCTGTGCACATTTTACACATGCATAGCAATCATAATAGATAATATAATGCATGAGTTTGTTAAGCAGATTGCCGTATTTCAGTTCCTTTGACTAGTATCTCTAAATTCTAAACTTTTTTTTTTTTTTTTTTTTTTTTTTTATTATCTTAAAAATCTTGCCTTAGGTGAATCAATATCTGACATAATTTACTTTTTGATGTTTGTAAATTAATGTCCAATATAAAATGAAAATATTTTATGGTAATATTTGTTTGGAATTACAAATTTGATGATTAATATATGAAGCATTTAACTTATGGTAATAGAAATTAATCATGTGTTTTTCTCTACAAGCACAATGGAGGAGTTTTTCTTTTTAAATTCTTTTTTGAGCTTTTATCCCATTACCACTTGGCTTTAAAACCAAAGATCTAAATCACCTGGTTAATAGAGCAATTCAGTTAATTGTGTTACAGTTAATAAGTTACATAATTTTAGAATCCATTTCAATCAGTCTTAGCATTCTTAAATGTATTTAAAGAAAAGCTTCTTTGGAAGTAGTCCATTGTGATTAATGAGTTATTTACTTTTCATTTAGATCACTGAATAATAAAGTTTTTTATATTAATATGAATTATGTTCACTTGTAATGATTAACATGTCTATGTGCTTTATGGAGAAGATACACTGACTTATAAGCTGTACACTAAATCTTTATCATCATTATCATCATTAAATACTACCTGAACTATTTACTTTAAACATAAAATCTAAATTTTTAACATGTATAACAATACTTTATTTTCCATATAGGTAGTAAATTAATTGTAAGTGAGTTCACTTAAGATGGTTTCTAAGAAACCATTCATTCTGAGCAATGTATTCGTAAAGTAGGATACCGTAATCAGTTACGATTTCCAAGCAGAAATGTCAGAATACTTCTGGGGATCTTACATTTAGGATTATGAGAACCTAGATTACTGAACTGTAGAACTCTTTTTTATTGATTGTGAAAGTTGAAATCAAAGCAAAAGGAAGTTCTTTTAAATTTACTACATAGGGTTTGATCATGACATGAACACAACCCTTTTTGCTTGCAAAAATTATATACAAATTATATAAAACATATTCAATCTCTTTTTCTCATATCAGACAGCATTACTGAAGTCTTCACTAACATCTACGTGACCAGTTTTGGACCTGTCTCAGATACAGATATGGTGAGTTTTACATTAATAATAATTTTATTTGATGTATGGGAAAGTGGGAGTAATTTAGAATGAACAGCTATTTTTAGCTTTTCAAACTTATGTATCTGCCTCATGTCTACCTAGCATACCCAAATAACTAGAGAGTTAAGGTTTATATCTGTAATGCACAATTCTAGTTTAAGGGTATAAATTAGCCCTTTATAATTTATATTCATTCCAAGACCTGTCTATATAGGTACAGAGTGGTAAACAATTATTTAAACAAGGTATTCATATTACTGAGAATAGTTTCTAGGATTAAGGTACCTGCTTGGACTTTCATAAGTAAAGTCTCTAAAATTTCATGAACACCTACTTCTTATCGAGTATAGACAGTGTAATACATGAAAAACTGCCTTGTCATACATTATAAATATAGACATTAAACACAAACTCCATATATAATAAACATATAGGAGGGGTCTTCATAAAGCTCATGAAAATATACATTATAAAAATCTATGTATGTGTTTCAAAATGTTTGCACCATAATAAATTTATCTTATAATTCTATTTCCATGATCTTTTCAAAGTATCCTCATATAAATCAGCCTAAAGAGAACTAGCATGTTGATATTCTTGCATTCCATGGAACTGGTGTTTATTTGTCTTTTGAATGAGATGGATAGGAGGGGAAAATTGGTTTGGTAGGTTAGAAACTGGTGGGGTACATATGGGAGCTGGGTTCTAGTCCTGGTTGCTCCTCTTCCAGTCCAGTCCACTGCCCCAGGAGGCTCCTTGCTTCAGATCGGTGCAGTGCCGGCTGTAGCGGCCATTTGGGGAGTGAACCAACACAAGGAAGACCTTTCTCTCTGTCTCTCTCTTTCAATGTCTATGACTCTACCTGTCAAATAAAAAAAAAAAAAATAAACTGGTGGGGTAGAATCATCAAAGGTAAATTTTTTATTATATGTATCTTTTTTTAGTTATCAGTCCTTCATTTCACTAACCTTGATGTTCAATGATAGAATTTTTTGCTGAAATAATTTTTCATTTGTTAGTATATTTTGTCAGATTCTACCACATGTCCCAGCTGATGCCTGCCTTGTTTGTATTGTTCTGATACATGTGTCTTTGGTCCCATGATACCTCCCTAGCAAGTTTGTGACACATCATCTCTGAATCTTAAGGATTCATCTCCCTTGTAGCCTCAGGAATGAGAATTAGAGGAGATGTCTGTGTCCCTTTTCTGCCTATTCTTTACTTACCATGTAATCTTTCCTCAGTTTCTTCTTTCTGGTTATCCAAGAGAAAACTGACAAATTTGGAGAATTTCTACCTGAACAAACAAAGGGAAACATTAATTTATGAAGACCATCGTATATTTCCCTTAGGGAACAGAAATACCATGTTTATCCTAGCAAGTTTATTTTCTTCTTCCATCAAAGCCACTTTTCTGATCTCACAGTCCTCTTATAATGACCTGGATGAAAATGTGATGTTCTACGTTGTTGAGAGGTGATTCTCATCTTTGGAGAGTTGACTGATATCAAATACTGTCAAGCTTTAAAAGTTCTTCCTAGTTACAATGTAAAGATTGATGTGTCCTCCATCCTAGTCACTCTGGAATTTAGGCACAGTACTAGAACAACAGGAAAAATACCACTCTTCAACATAATACACTTAACATATTTTGACCTGAGATATTACTTTATCCCTTTTTATAGGTCAATGTGAATAATAAGATCTTAAAATGGCAGAAAGATTTTGTATTCAAAATGCTATTGGTTGACTGAAAAAAAATTCTTGTCTAACTAAATACTACTTGTTTTAGTACAACTTTTCTTATAAATTTTTAAGAAGAGCCTTCTTCATTTTTTAATTTTAAAATTTTATTTTAGTTTTATTTGAAAGATAGAGAAAGCTTCCATCTATGATTCATTCCCCAAATGCCTACAACATTAAGGGCTGGACCAGGTCAAAAGCTAAAAGCTTTTTATGTGATATGTATCCTATAGAATACTATACAGCAGTAAAAAAAAAAAAGGCATCCAGTCATTTGCAACAAAATGGAGGAATCTGTAAAACATCATGTTGAGTGAAATACGCCAGTCCCAAAGGGACAAATATCATATGTTCTCCCTGATCGGTGATAACTAACTGAGCACCTAAAAGGAAACCTGTTGAAGTGAAATGGACACTATGAGAAACAATGACTTAATCAGCCCTTGTCCTGACTGTCGAGAAACAACTAAATATTTTATTCCTTTTAGTATTTAGTATTTAGTATTTAGTGAATTCAGACTCCTCTGCAAGGGTGTGGAGCTACAGTGACATGGAAAAACAGCTGAGTGTAGCGTCTCAAGCTAGTCTATGGGAGTATCCTGCTTTGTAAATGAAATTTTGTAGCATACCAGTCCTTTGAAACTGTCTATAAGGATGTCATTGTGACTAAATCAAGAGGAGAACCAGAAAGCAAAACTCCCTTCTCCTGCTGTGACATTGGAGTGTCCCTTTATCACCCTCTGTTGAAAAAGCCAAACACTGACAGTGAATCTGTCTCCCGTGTCATGAAGGCGGGAAGCAGGCTGGATTTGAAGCTGAGAGGTAGTGCACTGACTATTGGTATTTGTAACCTTTTGTTATACAGGGAAGATTTGGAGTGAGGACTTAGAGCTAGGTTATACAACAGATACTTTACTTGATATTTGCTCAAATATAGAGAAGGAAGATGAAATTGGAGACAATTGAAGTTTCAGAACCTACACAAACATGTGACACAACTCAGACACACACACTGTTACAATAGCCTATTATGGAAGATAGAGCTCAATCAGAAAGCATATGTACATGTTGTGAAGAAAATGATTTGGCCTTCATGATGATCAAAATGAGTGTTTTTAATCTTGATATTAATTTTTTTCTGGAAAACAAGGTAATTACTGAAAAGCTTGAATTCTCTTTTAGTATTGGTGACTAGATCAAGAAATAAAAGTTAACTCTGACACTTTAAGTAGATCAAGATATTATCAGGATGAGAAGAAAAAGTGCGTGTATATATTATCTGTAGGTAAAAGTAGATATGGAGATAGCTAATTAGTGCTTTACAGAAGCATATTTTTCATTGGGCAAAATAAAGAATAAATTTAATTTCACTTTTAATAACTTAGCTAATATATTCTTCTTTCTTTGGTGAGTGCATCCTCAGTAGAAAAACCTAAACCTTTAAGTTCTCCTGCTCAGGTCAGTGAGGCAGATTGGTTGTGACATTAGCCTGGGAGGAAAAAGCAGCATAGCAAAAAGAATTAAGAATTCAAAGAACAAACAGAACACATACACACAGAAACACAGTACTGCCCTCAGAATCATTAACCAGTGTAATTGTCCAAGGAAAGTTGCACATCTAAAGTGTAATTAAAGATTTTAATTACAGAAGTTGCAATTAAGTTAAAAATCTTTTATTTCAACATTTTAAAAATTCATGAGAAAGAAGGTAATTAAACTTTGTAATGTATTAGTAGCTGACCATTGATGACATTTGTAGTAGGCGTGTGCATTTTAGAGATTTCTAACTCACTCCTCTGGTTTTAAGGCTTTTTTTTTTTTCTGCTGGGTTTTTTATATAGGATGCCATTTCCTATCTTAGTGAACATTTTCACTGTGTACGCAAATTCTTTAGCCATAATTGGTTTAAGTATTAATGTTATACCTAAGCCCACTCCAATGGTTGTCTCTTACTAAGTGCTAGGATTAGGGTGTGCACAGTGGAAATTTCAAAGTAACCTTGAGATTTCTGATAGAGAATTTACCATTAGGTTCTTAAGAAACAAATAATTTGGTTAAGTTTGACCTTGATTTATTGACTATGTTGTTTCCATTGGCTAATACTTTTCTTCCTCTATGAAGACAGACAGTACATAATCTCTTAGAATATTCATAAGCTATTGGAATATTATGTGGTTTAGTAGTTAATATCCTAGGGAAACTTAGAAAGTTATTATATCTTAATATCTGGTTATAAATGAATATCTTATCTTTTCACATCTTTCATCCTTTATCAGAGGTTGTTACTTATAAATGCAGCTACCTAAGGGAACCTGGTATAAATATAGCAACACAGTATGTCATAAATAAAGTAAATGTTTATTTACTTTAATGTGGGCATGCAGAAATTTATTAGAATGTTTTTGATCTCTTGGAAACTGGGTTTAGACTTGGGTAACATCTAATAATTCAACAAATATATTCTAGTATAGTTCTAGAATTTATCGGGATTTTACTCAAAATCTGCATTAGCATCATCTGAAGTATGTAAACTAGTTGTTTTCTAGACTACTGCTCAGATCTGTGGACTCATAATTGCTAGTTATGGGGCCTGTCTCCATTTCTTAGGTCAAGGTAAATGATTTTAAGTTGAGGAGAGCATAAGTTCATTATGGGATTGGTGGAGGGTTAGGAGAAGGTAGAGGGCATGTGATGGGTCAGATTTTCTGCTGCCTAGTAACTAATATTAGATGAGGGAAGTACCAGAAGCTAGTTGGAAAGCTGCTGTACTCCAGGCAAGATATGACTATGCGCTGGGCTAAGACAGTGTTACTGCAGATGGAAAGAACTGAAATGATTTGAAGGCTCCCTGTGTGATAGAATTAACAACAGTAAAGTTGATTAGACTTGGTGAACTGTTGAATGAAAGGGTAGAAGAAGTAAAATGCAGGTTGTGGATATGGGGCACAGGAGGAAAAGTTGTGTTTGCTTTTGTCTTGTTGATTGAAAATGTTCTTTTAGACTTGTAGGTTTTATTGGAGATGTTTAGGTACCAGGCAAAAATGTGGCTCCATAGAAGAACTTAGCGTGGAAGCAGTTTGGGGAGACATGGAATGGCAGTTGAATCCACAGGTGTATATAAAATTGTGCATCAAAAAATTAAAGATAAGTAGTCATAATTTTACAGAAACTCTAGAACACTATTATTTAAAGGACAGAAAGAGGAGTTAAAGGGATTAAAGAGGACATGGAGAAGGCATGACCATAGGTGTCAGTTTAAATGAAAGATGACTTCCTTCTCGCACAAACTGTGCTTTGATTCTTAAAAACAAAAGTCAGAAACCATGACCTTTCATTCCTTATCAGATTCAGTGATGTACAGTGATCAGCTATCTGTGTCACAGCTTGTCGCTCCCCGTCTTCGTGGGGGAATGACACTAAACCCTGCCTAGGCTTCATATCCGAGTCACGGCACCATTATGTCGCTCCCCCTCTTCGTGGAGGAACGACACAGGACCCTGCGCTGTTCTTTCGTCTGCTCGGCCCTCCCCGGGTTTGCTGCTGGTTCTTCCTGGGTTGGCTACCGTCCCTTCCACCTCCGTGGAAGGGCGGTTCCCCCTGCCACATTCCCCACTTCCGCGGGGGAGCGGCACACCGCCGGCCGGCTCTCTCGGGGGCTGCACAGGTGTTCCTTCAGATAGATGTTCCCCTTAGATGTTCCTGGTGCATGTTGTCTCTCTCCTCCTTTATAGTCCTCTTCCGCCAATCCCAACTCTGCTACCCACACGCCGAGTACGCTGCTCTCCTCCAATCAGGAGTAGGTCCTACAGTTTATTGGTTGAACTGGAGGCAGCTGTGTAGAAGCTGTTTCTCCCTTCTCAGCGCCATATTGTGGGAGAGCAGATGCATAGAATAAGTCTTAATTCCAGTAACTGAGTCCAGTCCGGGTTGCTCCCCACACAGCTGTCTGTGAAGATGCAATTCTGTAAACTGAAGGTGGTATGGTTCATCTGGTAATAGAGTGAACCCATAGGTTTATCTGACCATAACCTCACTTAGGAGTAAGGTAACAATCCCAAGAAAAAAAGGGTGCATAAAAGTATTCATCCATCATGAGAGCAGGATGGTTGTGGAGACTATGTGTGTCCAACCATAGCTTCCTTGATTTCGTAGAGACAGAGTTTCAATCTCTGCCACCCTCCTGATTCTTTTGTACTAACTGTGTAACAAACAGCTATGCTTTCTAAACATGAAGTGATCTTTAAAACAAAAATTGCAGAAATTGCATGTTCTTTTACCACGTAAATCTGGAACCTGTCTTTTTGGGAGAGCCACACAGAACCTTTATACCTTGATAAAAAATGAGCACATAAGATTTCACTGGTGTTGCTTCCGTAGATTTTCCAGAATATACCACTTTAAATGGAGATAACTGATGTGCATAAGGGCATCTCAGCCCATGATGAAGATTGTTCTAAAGCTTTGCCACAGCAGGATAATGTGCCTTTAAGAACATCAGTGTAGGAGGGGATTTCAAAAGTAGGGAGATGATAATCATGTCATATGGTAAATCAAGAAAAATGTTTATAACAATGTCATTAGATTATGAACACGAAGGTATTTGCTGATGGTGGTAAAAGCAACCAGATTGCAGTGGGTGGAAGCATGTGGGAGGTGAGGAAGTGGAGAAAGAGTGGAGGCAGCATTTTTAAGCAGCAAGGATGAGGTGGGGAGGCAAACAGGGCAGTAACTGTAAGGCATTATACGTATCAGTGAGGCTTATTTTTTAAAGATTGCATCAGACTTCTCCCTGTTCTCTGAACATGCCATTATCTTTAACAACTATCCAGCCTTGCACACAATTTTCCTTTTCCTTTTATACTTTCCTTCTCCTTTGCCAACTGGAGATCATTTACTTATTCAAGACCATGTTCACATTTCATTTCCTCTAATGTCTTTTCAGAATACTCCAAATAGTCCTTTCTTTCTTTGTGCACTACCACATGGTGTTCATACTTTTTTTTATGACATTGTACATAGGATTATAAAAAAAGTCCTCACATGTCCTTCTTCTTTCCTTTAGTCGGAGCTATTAGCTGGCACAACTTGTGTCTGCTCGTTTCAACCAGATTTCACCGTGCGGGAGCTGTAATGCATTAAGTGTAACCAGTACTTGATTCAGGTTGCTCAGAGGGTTGTAAGGGCAGCTGAGAAACATTCGTTTTAAAACAGTGTGATACTTTTTATTGAAATATTTATGGATTAATGTATTGTGAAAGAAGAGTTGGCTGGAAGATATAGAATTGGTACAGGTTTCTAGGAAAAGAAGATAGCTAACAAGGAAAAATAAGGTTTGGCCAGCTGGAAAGCAGAGAGAGAATGCTGTAACACAGACTGGAAGAGCTTGTTGAATTCAGCAATTCTTATACAAAAGTTCATTGTCACTGGTGCCTAGAATGTTCTTAGAGATTTTCGTAGAGATGAGATGAAAGGTTCTCGGAGCCAGATCCTGAATGGAATTATGTTCTTTTATCTACCCCAAATTCAGAAGTGTCTCCAAATATAACTTTGAAACAGTAGATTTTTGTACCACAGAAATTATTGCATAGCCTTTTTGGTAGTATTGACGTTCTTTAAGGTCATTATTATATGGGAGTCTTGTACTAGTTTAGTATAGTTACATAGGCACTCACCTAAAAACACAGAGAGACACTTCGCATCTGCGAATTTAAGGACTCACAGTAGACGCAGGTGACTGCGATCACATCTGGAAGCTGTCCTGCCATCTGCCTTGGCTGATGCCTTTCTCCGTATGTCCCCTTCGGTACCTTGTCACTCAGGATCCTTGTTAGTACATGTAATTTCCAATGCGCCTCTCATTCGTGGACTATTTATTGTACACTCTCTATGTTTAAGGAGGTGTTTTTGGATACTAATGACAAAGCACTGAAGAAAATGTTTGTGATCCTTGCTTTCAGTATGGGGTAAAAGTTGATCAGAGGTAGAGAGATGGGTGAATCCGACAGCGATTCTAGCAGAGAACAATGAATTTACCTGGGGAGATGGAGCACAATGAACCAGAGGCCCTGCACCTGCTTTGGCATTGCTGCAGCATATTGTGTGTGTGTTTGTGTATGTTGAGCAGAGGGATGTTGCTGGACATAAGCAGGCAAAGTATGGGGTGAAGACATGACACAGAGCCCTGCAGGCTATAAGAGTGTTTAGATTTTCATTTCAAGGGTTTTAGAAATTTAACTCACCAAGCAGCAACATATCTTCGTATCTCAGCTTAAAGAGTTCAGTCCAGTGCAATTTAACATCAGTCTCTTATGTCAGGTAGATTTCCCCCCTCTGCTTTCCTTCTCCCAGCCTGGTTTATAGCAATGGGACGTACCCAGGGGAGCAGGCCATGATATACTCTTCCTTTCCTCTTCCTGGGTCTTTCAGAATTGGTCCAAGCGGAAGAGATATTAGAAAAAATGGGGCAAATATCGTTTTAACTACCCGGTTCTGTGATAGTCTCTTTCAGCAATCAATGTTGCCTGCGTGCTGATGGTGATGTTGGCTCTCCAGTGATGCACACTTGTGATTTCTTCTGAGTGATCTTAGCCACTACCTCTGGTGCTTTTCTACCTAACTGTTTGCTGCTGATGTCCCCTCTTTCAGACCCTCATTTGGTTGAATATGAAAGGAGGGAGCAGGATGCTTTGAAGGTGGTTTATGCTTGGTTTTCTTCCTTGACGTCCAAACTGTCTTATAATTTATTTTTTTAATTTTAATTTTAATTTTTTTTGCTAGGCAGAGTTAGACAATGAGAGAGAGAGAGAGAGAGACAGAGAGAGAGAGAGAGAGTTGTAGACAGTGAGAGAGAGACAAAGAGAAAGGCCTTCCTTCCGTTGGTTCACTCCCCTAACGGCCTCTATGGCCGGAGCTGCGCTGATCCGAAGCCAGGAGCTGGGCACTTCCTCCCGGTGCAGGGACCCAAGCACTTGGTCCATCCTCCACTGCCCTCCTGGGCCACAGCAGAGAGCTGGACTGGAAGAGGAGCAACTGGTATTAGTACCTAGAGCCCCAACCGGACTAGAACCCGGGGTGCTGGCGCTGCAGGTGGAGGATTAGCCAAGTGAGTCACAGCGCCGGCCAGGAGCCTTATAATTTCAAGTATGTTGTTTAGTTCTTTAACCCATTCCAAGTTGATTTTGGGGCATGATGTAAGATAAGATTACAATTAAAATTTTTGCTTCTGTATATGCAGTTTTCTCAGCGCCAGTTACTGGAGAGACAGTCCTTCCCGGAGATTCTAATACTGCAGTCTCAGTTCTATAACATAATTCTTACTGTGCCCTTCCATAATTCATGACTAGCATCTACTAGTTGATTTATAAAGCGTAGGGATTTCACTCTACCACTGTACTTGCAAGAGATGTTTCTGTGCGTGGGATAAGGAAAAGAGCATGACTTTGAGTTCAAATGTTGGTTATCTTTTTTAATGATATTGCTTCTGAAATATTTTCCATCTGTGAATTGGGAATAATTTCACATATTTATAAAGCTTTTATGAATTTTAAATGACAAAAATTATTTTTCAAAGTGAATTGCTAGCTACAAATAAGTTATATAACTATTACTCATCTTAAATACTTTTGTTTGATATATTTTAATGATGCATTATTAGAATATAAAATCTTTGTATCAATTTTTAATTACTGATTAAACTTGCCTTGCCCCTTGTTCCAAAGAGAAAGTCCAACTATCTTACCTCTATGATGGTGAAAACATGCAGTGACTGTATTGTGTAATTTTGTGTGTTTTGTATAGTAAAGCTTCATGATTTTGTAGTAATAGGGTTCACTGGCACTCTTTTGAGTTGTTCCTAATTTTCTCAGTTCTTTTCCACAATTTTTGAAACACTGATACTTTTGCTATGCTTTTTTCTCTAGCCGCCTTTGAGTGCTAACTGAAAGTGAGCTTTTCTTGGATATTCTGAGAGTGTTTTTTTTTTTTTTTCTTAACTGCTACATACCAGCTTCATAAGCCACATTTTTTCTTCATTACAGAAGAAACATACTGATTAGATTTTACTCAGGGGAGACTAGCCATTACTAACAAAAATGTATAATGAAATAAATTTTTAATATTTTTAAATACACTTAACAATTCAGAGTAATCAAGATATCACTCCAAGGGCATTTCTGCAATTTGATTGTATTTTAGTGAGTAGATGTAAATCTTCAGAAATTGGCTACAAGCATTGACTTATAATTAATGCAGTCAAGCACTAATGTACATGTTGTCTTCGCCAAGTTAATGTGTCCTTGAAATAATGTTTATATAATAAGGTGTGCAATAGAGAGTGATTTCCTTGTTTGTAGTACAAATTATGAAAATAGCACTGAAAAAATTTACTGTATAACTGGAGATTTGTTATTGTTAGTACAAAAAATTGATTGGAAACTGTGTCCTTGTCTTTGTTCTTCTCATAACAAACTTGGAAATAGAAAATGCACTGAATTTATGTACGATGCCATTATCAAAGAAGGATTTGATTAAATTTCCATGTGGAATTTTTTTGAGACTTTGGAGTATGTGGATACATTCACTCCTCAGTCTCACTTAACAGTCTTACTTCTTTTGTACATAGGCCATAAGGCAGCTGTATGCAATATGTCTTTGTGAGTTTTTGTTTTTTTTTACTAAATTTGCACTTTACTATTTTGTGTATTCTCTGATATTTTTGGTCCTATCATTTGTTTTTCTTTAGAATCTTGATTCATGGATCTAAGTCTTAAGCTTGCATGAAGAAGTCACACTTTTTTATACATTTTTGATAATTTTCTTGTGAAAAACAAATTGAACACTTACTATATAAGCATATCCTTGTGGAAGGTGTGAACTTAATTTTAAGGAAGATTTTCAAGATTTTTCTTTTCAACTATGGGGAATATGCATTTTACAAGCATTTAAGGAATAATATGCAATTAACTTACTTGGAAATGCTGATACATTTAGCAGATATTCAACAAACATTATTTGATTGAAATGTTTCTGTTCTTTACTTTCTTAATCTGGAAAGCAAAAACACACAAACCACATAATCAACTATATTTGTGCATTTATATATAGTGTTATATTTTTACTAATATTAAATTTAAAAATATAGAGTAAATTACACACTTAAAAGCAATGAGATAAAATTGCAATGCATATTTTAAGGAATACTCATATTTATTAATGAAATACTTTTATTTTGCTTGCATTTAAATTGTTATTTATGATATTTTAGCAATATGTCCAAATATGCTTTATTTAATAACTGCTGTAACTTAAAAGATATTGAAATCCAAATATTAGAGTCTAGATTAGTGGTTAAGATGCTAGTTAAAATCACACATCAGAGTATTGGGGTTTGAGCTGGTTTGCACCAGCTCCTGATTCTAGCCTCTTGCTAATGTGGATCAAGGGATATCATGTTAATGACTCAGAAACTAGTTTCCTGCTACCCGTGTGGGAACCTGGATTACATTCTGGCTCCCAGCTTTGGAACTGCAGCCATTGAAGGCATTTGGGAAATGAACCAGCAGATTGGACCTCTGTATGTCTATCTCTTTCTGTCTCTATGCTTCTCAAACAAATGAATAGAAATTGAAAAGATGTGAAAATTCAAAACAATCTATTAATTATTGCTTACTGAATTATTATGTTCATTAAAAAAACCCACAAACCAATTTTAGATGTTTAGCTTCATATTCTGAATGCTTAGTTTTACAAATGACTTACTATTTGCAATGGCACTATGCTACCATTAACTAATATTTTAAGGTACAAAATATGTTTAATATGAAACTCATTATTAAAACTAGTATGCATAACCCATATTTTAAGTAGCCTAAATATTTACTAGTTGTAAATTTACTTTTGCAGAATGTTTTTAGAGTTGGTCATTATTTTAAAATTGTGTTATTAGTATTATTAAAGAGAAACAGGGACAGAGAACATCCATAGTTTACTCTTCAAATGTCTTCAAGAACCCAGACTGGAGAGAAACCAGAAACTGGGAAGATAACCCAGGTTTTTCACATGGATAGCAGGAGCCCAGGTATTTGAGCCATCACTGAAGATTCCCGGGGTCCACATTAGAAGGAAATTGGGTCAGGAGTGAAGCTAAATATGGAACGCAGGCACGCCAACATGGAGTTCAGGTATCCAACCTGGTTTTGTAGACAACATGACTATTCTGATCATCATTCTTGATGTGACTAATGAAGAACTCATATCAGGTATTGAAGTGAAATCTGTTTTTCACTTGTGCTTATGTAATCGTTAGTGTTTTCTTCTATGGTATCTGAGTAGTAATCTTATGAAGGCATTTGTCCGTTCTGTTTGTTAAAATAAAACTAGGCATTACAAAGTCACCTAAATGGACACAGTCACAATTCATTGAAAGAAAATGAATGACACTTCCATTTCTCAACCATGCCGTGTTGCTATTTCTTTTCTTCCCCCGGTATGCTTTGCAAATATGACTTAAGTTTACTTTAATATACTTTCCAGTACAATGACAACACCCATATCATGCCATGTATTATCTGGTGGTAAAGCTTAATTTACTTCTTATTTTAGATAATAATACTATAGAAAAATAGAGATTGTAATATTTTCCTCTGCCACTGAAATTGATGAACATGCCCTACTTTGTAAATCACTACTCCCGTTTTTATTTTTTAATTGCTTCTGTTTACAGACTTGCTCTGCTTTTAGCTACAAATAGTTGCTTATAGTTGTACATACTAAGTTATAGCCAGCCTGGCTCCCTGGGATTAGACTCATGTAACTTCATTGAAGTTTCAAATGTCCTCAAACTATTTTTCTCACACAGTGCTAGGTTGCAATGATGGAACACTTTCTTTGCCCTGTCTTGTAGGCACATCTTTTCCCAATTTACTCTTAAGTGCTGTCTTGCTGCAAGTGTGTCACCTGTTTGCATTACTTCTCAGCCAATTTAACCATGTGACTTATTTTGGCCAGTGGGGTATTAAGACACGTTACACAAGCAATGGCCTGAAATCAGTTTGTGCACTGGGACTTGTTCTTTTGTACTCCTCCCATTGCCATGAGAAAGACAAGCCTAAGATAGATTTCTGGCCTTTGGAGGAGGATGAGAGAAATTTGGAATCAAGCTGAGTTGCCCTTGTAGTCTTAAATGATGACAGTGTAGAACAGCCATGACCATCTAAACTACAGATGCATGAGGGATCCCCGCTAAGGTCGAACTGAGTTCAGTTGAGAACAGTTAACCCCCAGCATCATGACTTCTTCTTCTTCTTCTTTTAACGATTTATTTATTTATTTGAGAGATAGAGTTACAGACAGTGAGAGGGAGAGAAAGGTCTTCCATTCATTGGTTCACTCCCAAAATGCTTGCAATGGCCAGAGCTGAGCCAATCCAAAGCTAGGAGCCAGGAGCTTCTTCTGAGTCTCCCCTGCGGGTGCAGCAGTCCAAGCACTTGGGCCATTTTCCACTACTTTCGCAGGCCATAGCAGAGAGCTGAATTGAAAGAGGAGCAGCTGGGACTCGAACCAGCACCCATATGGGATGCCGTCACCCTCAGGTGGAGGATTAACCCACTATGCCTCAGTGCCAGCCCCATCATGACTTCTAAGTTAATAATGCATGACTGTTATTTTATTTTTATTTTTCACACGGTGATAGCCAATTGGTATCAGCTGGCTTCTAGATTCTACTGGTTAAATTCTGATTTTCCTTACAGGCATTTAACATTCAGAAATAAGGACAGTTCTTTACTGTTTATCCACTTTCACTCTCTGTTCACTCAGTTTATTGCATTCTGCTTCTGCTGTGACCATTCCTAAGTGTCTGCAATCTTTCATCTTTGTTTTGCATTGTTGATCTCTGTATGCCTGTTAGACTTTCTTGTAGTGTGGTACTTTACTCTCCCTCTACTTTGAGTGTATGTAAGTGTGTGCTCTCTGATACTTTCTCTTTCTCAGTTTTCTAAAGTTCTTCCCTTATTTTTTTACCATCAGTTAATTGTGTAAAACTTTTCTATATTTTGTTTTCTGCTGTCATTTTTATCATCACTGCTAAAAGCAATGTATCATGGTAACGGCCAATGTAGTAAGCACAATGAATGTAAATAGACTGAATCAGTTATCATGCTCATTCACTTCTATATTGTCTATGGTTATTTTTATACTAGTTCTCAGAGTTTGGTAGTTGTGATGTTGATCATATAGTTCACAAATCCTAATTGGAACTTTGGGAACAATTTTACCTATCGCTTATCTAGAGTAACTCTTACTGCTTTGTTCTAAGAGCCTGAACAAACAAGATCATAGCAAGCTCACTTAGAAATAGAAAAAGTCCTTAAGAACAAGAAAGAAGATAACTATATTGTGAAACAGTTTTCCACTAGTATGGCACACAGCAGTAAAAAGGAATACAAGTGCTAGGTGTAATGCTATGAATAAATCTCAACAAAGTGACTGGAAAATGCCAAGTACCAGAAAATGTTTACAATGTGGCATCCAGTGCATATATTTACATAGTAGATGGATGAGTACATATATAATAATTTAAGGCATTATTTCCTCATGGAGTGGGGGGAATGTAATTGAGGAGGTATCGACAGAAGAGGGAAGGCTTCAATAATATTTGTGATGACATTTCTGCTAGGTTATTGTTACAAAGTGACTGTAATATTCTTTATATTCTTTTATATATATATGAAAACAAAATAAGGTAAAATTGAAATCCATAATCCCTGTCTTGAAGGTGTGAAAGCTTGTTGGGAGCAGAGGAATAAGTATGTAACTAACTGCAATAGATGATCTTGATAAAATTACAAAGAGAGTTGAATATGTTTTCATGCAGGTGTCCTGTGGACTGGGAGTGTGGCTTTAAGTGGAGTTCTCCAACCAGATAGAGAATTTGAACAGTGTGAGGAATAGCAAAGAGGGGGGATTGTTAGAGTCATGCGTGCTTTGTCTGGTGAGGTGTGGGAAGAAAAAGACAGGTGATGTTGGTCAGATTGGCATTTGCGGGACACTGTGAATGTGCAGTATTTCTGAAAATTGTTTTTTTAGCCAATAAATATTTCTTTACCATAAGTTATATTCATTTTTTAAAAGGTACCTTTAAGTTGATGTAAACATTGACATATGAGTAATTATGCTTTTCAGATACACATTTCCATGTTAGGATTGGTTGACTCCTTGATGTAAAAGATGGTGAGAGGGACCCTTGCCTCATTGCTCCCAATATCCTTCCCCTACTTAGACCAATTTGGATATTATTTTATTTTACATTGCTGATACTTACTTTTAAGAAATGATCACATGAAACTTTGCTAATAAGCTTTATATCCCAGGTGGCAGGTCTCTAGGCAATGATTGCCTTTTCAGTAGCTTCTGAAATGGAAGCTAAAGGAGAAACTCTAGTTTTACAGAACCAATATTTTAAGTTGAAGTTTTATAAAAATTTTTAAATGCATTGTTTGCCTGGAAAAGTAAATATCACATGTACACTAGTTAGGGTGGGATTTGAGGATCCACAGTTGGAAACATTCAGATAAACTGATGAAAGTACTTAGACTCATCTCTTAATCTGTATTTTTTTAAGTTCCACTTACATGGAATTAAATATTGAAAAAATAACTAGACCACAGAGAGTGAGTGTGAATTAGGTTATGGAATTTTCCACTAGGACTGATAGCATAGCCCAGAGTCACTATCTCTTGTTATTTGTAAGCCATTTTCTGTGGCCGATACTTACTGTAGTCACACATTCAGTTTTATAAAGATTATTGGAAATCATTTACTTGATTCAGATTTATGCACAGAGTTTATATTTGCATAGCTATATGGCTCTTTTACTATGGACATAATTTTAGTTTAATGAATTGCTAATCGTCACGCTTATTTTCAAACATGTGACATCAATGGTTTTGTGATTCAACAAAAGTTGCTGAATTTCCAATCTCAGGTGTATAATTGAACATTTTAATTATATTGACACAAATTTTAACAAACAATACATTGTTAATATTGATCACAATTAGGAATTGTAATCTTATCTAAAATGCACACAGTTTGGAGAGGGAGAAAGAGGCAGAAAGATTGGAAGCAGAGATTTGGCAGAGATTATCACTGTTGGACAGTGATAATAGAAGATACTGATTGGTCTGTATGAATATTTCAGACTACATTTTAACATGAGGGAATTTATTTGCAAAACAGTTGCTCTTTTAGTATTCTAATAACTTGTTAAAGTACTTATATTACAATTAATTTCACCAATAAACTTTATTGAAATCATCTATCCCTAACACATTAATGCTAACAATATAATATTTCACCATAATTATAGGATTAAAAAGATATATGATATTGTATAGTTTCTTTGGCAATAAGAGTTGATGAATCACATGGATCCAATAGCATGCTTACAGTTTTTTTTCTTTTGCCCTTTGTTTTTTTATTATTTATTTGATGTTCCTTCTGGAAAACTTTCCTTCTTGTTTTTTCTTAAAATAAGTTATTTAAAACAGCCCACCCAGTCCCTACCCAAGCATATCCACTTTCTAAGCAGTTATAATGTATAGGATGCTAGAGAATGATTTGCCTGAGACCCTATTCAACTGAAAGAGGCCAGATAAATTTATTTCTTTTTAGAGCAATATGATTACTTAGCTAACTGTGTAAATACACATATTTAATCCCTTTGTAAGTAAGAACATATATCAATAATCTAAAGGAAGGATCTTTCTGAGGCAAACTTTACTGCTCTCAATATAGCTCTCTAATCTATTTAAAATATGATTTTCTTGGACCTTTATAGTGTCCTTTTGTACCTAAAACACTTATTTTCAAAGGAATGCACTTTTATATTTCAGGAATATACAATCGATGTTTTCTTTCGACAAAAATGGAAAGATGAACGTTTGAAATTTAAAGGTCCTATGAATATCCTTCGACTTAACAATTTAATGGCCAGCAAAATCTGGACTCCAGATACCTTCTTTCACAATGGGAAGAAATCAGTAGCTCATAATATGACAATGCCAAATAAGCTGCTTCGAATCCAGGATGATGGAACACTACTGTACACCATGAGGTATGTCTTTAGGTCTAAAATGCCATATTTAATACACATAAACCCATAAACTAAGCAGCCAGACAGTGTAATTGACAAGTGTTAGCACAAGCTGAAAATTTCTCCATCAGATTGTTGAAGTACTGGTAGTAGTCTCTGTAAATGGTTGGGTAGTGAAAACTTA